>NC_065452.1:114244255-114544255 GCF_917563875.1 Diabrotica virgifera virgifera
TTATTCAAAAATCAGCAAAGATAAATATTCAATGTTCAATAATAATATAAAACGAGGGAAGCATTTTTAATAAAGATAGACATTCTTACTTACATTTTATCACTTTGTCTTTGTTCACTGGGTTCTCTGCATTCTTCCTGTCCTGGTCTGTTTTCGCCGTCTATACTTCCAAGCTGGTGCCGCCATCTTTGTTCCTTACAGAAGACCTCCTCTAATCCTGGCAGGATCGCCATGTAATAAATAGTGTGATGTTACTGTCTTCTAGGTCGTAATTAATTAAAACTCTCTTCTTAGTTCAAATACATTATATTATTTACACTCAACTCCATCAATGACTAACCATAACAATCTGTTTACATATATCAGTAGCGACCTCCCTTACATTAATTAAATACTGAGTACAATAATCTTTCTCCACCGAGTTAATGTTTATATACACATTTAAATAATAACAAAACATGACAATTCAATGTTACTTGCGGTTATTGATACAAGAACAGATACTACATGGATTAATGACTTTGAATGAGTTTTAAACATATTTTGTACAGGGTGATATTATAATACCACATTATGTGCACCATTTGTCTTTCCATTGCTCTTTGCGTTTTTATGATTTTGTCCATGTTTGCTTTTGTAAACGTCCACGTTTGGGAACCATAAGTGAGAACAGGGAGTACGCTTGGTCTTAAGATGTTGTGGATATCTTTCGTTTTTAAGGATGTAGCTTAGTTTGCCAAATGCATTTGCCGCCCATGCCCATGCCAGTCTAACTCGTCTTTTGATCTCTACTATTTGGTTTTCCTTGTTAAGTTTTATAATTTGATCCAGAAATATATAATTGTCAACTTGTTCTATTTCATTTTGTCCGATCGTCGTTGTGATGTCCTCATCTGTATTTGTTATGATTTTGGTCGTCTTGCTGTAATTCATATTAACGCCTATCTTTCCAGCTTCCATGTCCAATTCTTTCATCATTTCAAACAATTCTTCTTTTTTGTCGGTTAATAATCCATTTATAATGGGTCTCATCTGGGTTTTTATGGAAATTCGTTACTAAATCAGTGCAGACTCATTACCCGGAGGGTTTTTGGGGATGCTGATCACGATCAGCAATATACCTAATGATTGCGATGGTCTCCGAGGCAACTGTTGCTCAGAACGGGCCTCTTGTCCTGGAGTTTTGTTGAAAGTTAATACAAAATTTTAGAGCTAACCAAGCAGGCTTTAGACCAGAATCTTCCTGCATTTAATACTGTGAGAGTAATCATGGAACAATCGGATGAATGGAACACACCCTTATACCTACATGGTTTTTGTTGATTTTGGACCTGCCTTTGACAGCTGATTATAAGGTCACTGTACACTCTGAGGCGAAATGCAGCGCGACACACAATGGGATCAACAGTGACGAATTTGACGTACTTACTGGAGTCAAACAGGGATACGTGCTTTCTCCGTTTCTTTTTAACATAGCTATAGACTATGTTCTTTCCAAACTAGACTGCGACACAAGAAGGATACAATGGACGTTAACCACACGCCTAAGCGATCTAGAATACGCCGACGATATCTGCATATTAGGACAAAGGTTCCAAGATGTGGCTGATCAATTGGAAACACTTTCCAGTGAAGCCAATAAAATAGGTTTGAAAATCAATATTCGTAAAGCCAAGTCCATGAGAATAAATGCAAGGAACAGCACGCTGTTTACTATCGACAACATGCAGATTGAAAATTTGGAAAACTTTACGTATCTTGGAAGTGTCATAACAGAAAACTGAGGTACAGAAGACGATATTCGTATGAAGATACGAAAAGCTCAACAAGCATTCACCGTGCTCAACCCTCAAGCCTGTTTGGAGGCCTGGCGAGAATACTACAAGGAAATAGATATGAATATTCCAGTCAAATGTCATGTCTGTTCTACTCTACGGATGTGAAACTTGGAAAATGACAAAAACAATTACAAACTAACTGCAGGTCTTTGTTAACAAATGTCTGGCCAAACATCATCAGAAACGAAGATCTACTACACCTGACGCAACAAAAGAGGGTAGAAAATGAAATAAACTCTAGAAAGTGCGGTTGGATCGGTCACACACTCCGAAAAAATAGTTCAAGTTTTGCAAAGGCTGTCCTAGAGTGGAATCCCCAAGGAAAAAGAGGTCGCCCAGCACAAACTTGGAGGAGATCCATCATGAAGGAGATAAAAGGTTAAGGAAAATCTTGGAATGAGGTGAAGGCCTTAGCTCAAAATATAACTCGATGTCGCGTTTTCACTGAAGCTCTATGCTCCACTCAGAAGTTCAAGAATATTATATATAATACAAAATCAGTGAAAAATCATTACTCGGTGGTTTCTGGGGTCACTGAACACTAATATCCTGCTGGCGATGGTATCAGAGGCACCTTGTTCACAAAAAGAGCCTTCTCTCCTGGAGTTTTGTGAAACGTTTTTGTCTCCCAGGCACCTGATGGAGAAGTGGCTCTTCTCCTAGAATTTTATAGATATTTGATACAAAATCAGTGGGTGCTGGGCCTCGGCACTAGGTCACTTGGATACTCGTAGATTTGGAGACCATCGACGATATATTATTCGTGTTCAGCGATCCCAACACCTTCCGAGTAACAAGTTTGCACTGATTTTTTATGGAATTTCTATAAAACTCTAAAAGCTGAAGCTCGTTCTGGGTAACATGTGCCTTAGAGACCATCACCGATATGACATTTATGTTGAGCAGCACCAAAACCCCCGTGTAACCATTTTGCACTGATTTTGTAATGAATTTTCACAAAACTCCAGAAGACGAGGCTTACGAAACCATTGGAGATCGTTATTCCGATACAATATTCTCTTTCAGGGATCCCTAAAGCCCCCAAGTAACGAGTTTGCACTAATGTTGTATCCAGTGGCGTACTGATAGATCAGCGGGCCCTGGTTCCAGTTGGGATGCGGGGCCGCCTGCCCAATAAAACCACATATTGTATATCAACAGTTTTTAATAAACATTGAATACAAATCATGATATATTATAAAATGTATCATACATTTTTTATAAAAACTCAAGCTAATTTATAGTTCATTTTACTTACGGTTGTTGCTCCAAATTTTAAAGAATCGTTTGGATTGACATGAAATTTGGCATAAACATAGCTAACATGTCAAAGAAAAAAGGTGATATTGTGCCGATGTGTGATTTTGTCCGGGGGGTGAGTTTCTTCCCTTCTCGGGGGTGAAAAAATACACGTTCAAGATAAGTCCGGAATTGGATAAACTAACTAATTCTAAGTAATTTTAGTTCCATAGATTGTTTTCACTAAGTCAATACTTTTTGAGTTATTTGCGAGTGAATCTGTTCATTTTTCAACAAAAAACTACGTCTCTAGAGGGTTTTTCGCAAAATAACTCAAAAAGTTCTCTGTAGACCCAGTAGGAGTAGAGTCGTAGGTAATGAAAAATAGGTTCTTATTCGTCAAATTCCAAATCGAATATTTTAACTGATCACACATTTTTTAAAGTGTTTAAAAAAGCTGAATTTCTGTTTTTCTTTAAAAGTTTCTAGCATCAAACGTAAACAAGGTACGCTCAAAACAAAGTTGGTCATTTTTCTTGGTAAAAAAAATCGTAAGAATCACAAGTTCACAGGTTACTTGACTTACCTATGTATGATCTGTAAGTTTTATCGGTTCAAAGTTCTCATTTTTGAAAAAAATTGGTTGAGTAAAAATTTTTTTTTAACAATGAAAAATTTTTTTTAAATAACTTAAAAATTATTGGTGGTACCAAAAATCTCAAGTAGTAAAAACATATGTTATTGTAAATATTTTGGACTTTTTGTTTTCCTGAAGACAAAAATTGGTTAAGGTATGGCTAGTCAAAATTTGTATACACTTGTGATTAGTGACTCGTTTAGCCCATTTAACTACAGCCTTTTTAAAAATAAGCACTATAAACCAATGAATCTTACAGATCTTATAAAAAATACATAAGTAAAGTAATTTGTGAAGCGGTAACGATTAATTTCATTTCGCATTTTTCGACCAACATTATTTTGATCGCAACTTACTTACTTTTCATGTTAGAAACGTTTTTAAAAAAGAAAAACAAAGTTTTTTTTAAATAATTTAAAACAAGTTGAAATCAGTCTTCCCGCGAAAATTGCTCGATTTTTGGGTTATTTGGTAGAACTTACTTTTTATTAGCTATAACTCTGCTGCTATATACTGGTCTATAGACTTTATATATACTCCACTTTTGTCACTTTTTTATCAGCTATATTTTTGCTAATAGTATTTTTTAATAAAATACTTCTTGAGTTATTTGCGAAAAAGCGCCTGAAAATGTGTTTTTTTTAGAAAAATAAACATTTGCACTCGCAATTAACTCGAAAAGCATTTACTTAGTGAAAAAACAATATAGAAAAAAAGTTGATTAGAATTAGTTAGTTCATCCAATTCAGGACTTATTTGGAAAGTATATTTTTTCTCTCGTTTTGTCTTTGACATTATTAGCTATGTGTATGCCAAATTTCATGTCTATCCAAGCCTTTCTTTAAATTTTTTTGGTTTTAAGGTTTTGCAATATTTTACCGTGAGTGAATGGACTATTAAAGCAGTAAATTAATATTAATCCTATCGTTTTTCCTACTGACATGACTGATCACTTTACACCAGCCGTTTTTATATATAATAAAATTCAAAAATTTTCTACATCTAAATCTCCAGTCATAATAAATTAAAAACCAATATTGGAAAACTACTACAGCTTTTAAAAAATGAACATTGGAATGAAATTTATATCAAAAAAATAGATTTTCAAATTGCATATTATGATACATTTATTAATAAGTTAAATAATTACATACAATTCTCTAGGGAGATAAAAGCCTTAAATAAACAAATATCAAAAAAAAACTTGGATCGGTGAGGTTGATATCAAACGATGAGATTTTCTTAAAAATAAATTAGTTTCTATATTTTATCCTTATTATCCTTACCACTTACCACTATAAATAATTGTCTATATTTATGCAGTGTTATGACGAGGGTGCTATAAATCCAAACAAAAGTAGCATCGAGCGTCTTGAAATTATTTTTATGACGGTATAAAACTTGCATTGAATATCTGTTTCCGAATTTGCAACTTTGCAGTTTTACAACTTCGTGCTAATATAAGAAATAGTACAAAAGTTAGCACGTGTTTAGGCAGGCAACGGCGGTTATTCTTTAAACAAGAATTGTTGAGACAAGGGCTTTGTTTAGCAGGTAAAATGAAGGAACCTTACAATAAATAACGTTCTCTGTGTTACTTAAAAAAATTTGGTTGTCAAATTTTTGGAAGAATAGGTATTTTTTGTTTTTAATTTATAAATACCTACCTACACAAAAATTAAAATTTATTAAGCAGTTACATTTCGTAGTGTGTACTTGTGCAGTTCAAAATGTCCCAAACAAATTAGAAACAAAAGAAGCAAAAAGCGTGCCCCTGCGGGGCCCGGCCCTGGTTCCGCGGAACCCGAGGAACCATGCTCAGTACGCCACTGGTTGTATCGAATTTTCATAAAACTCCAAGTGACGAGGACCGTCTTCGGCACCAGGTGTCCCGGAAACCATTGCGGTCTGTACTGATTTTGTATCGAATTTCTACCAAATTTCAGGAGCAGAGGCTCGCCCTGTACACCAGGTACCTCAGTACCTGGTGTACAGGGCGTTCATCGTCGATATAATATTCGTGTTCAGGGATCCCAAAAACCTCTGAGTAGCGAGTTTGTACTGAGTTTATATCGAATTTTTATAGTTCCAGGTGACTAGACCAATATTGGGCACCAAGCGCCACGGAAACCATTGTCGTCATAATGTTCATAATTATTGACCCCAGAAACCTCCCGGGTAACCAGTTTGCACTGATCTTGTATCGAATTTTCATAAAACTCCATATGAGGCCTATCCTATTTTACTGAGCTACTAGTTCTATATTAAGCATCTGAGCAACTTTACGAAAAAATGTAGGCAAAAGTTAATTAGTTAATGTGTGTTTAGCCATTTTCTTTCTTTGTGGTTGTGTATTTCTAATAATCCATATTAATAACAGCATATTTGCTTTTTGCATTGGGTGTTTCTTCACTGTTGCGTTTTTTACATTAAGTTTTTATATTAAAACATATTAAGCGCCCATAGAGTAAAATTAATATTATTTTTTTTCTTTTGCAGTACGAATGGTTCAACGAGACTGGTGAGTAAGGGAATGAGTCAGGGATTTTATATTACTAACATATTTTTTATGTACCCTTTACTTAAAAAAATTTTCCATTTAAACACTAGGTATAATATTACGGTATGCACCAATTGGTACTTACTGGTACACCTAATAGTAGCCGACAAAAAGGTATCTTAACTGTTTAATTACACCATGCGTCATTTGATGCTTACTCCCACAAATTTAGTTGCTGTAGCCTTCGCGTTTTTTTTTTGGGTTTTTTACTTTGAAATTTCGTTTTTACCAATAAAAATCGAACGGGGTGCTTGAACATGTAGAGCTCAGTTCATGACTGGCACCCTGTTTAAACCAAGCGCTCTACATAACATGTTCGGAAAGGCTTCTGTAGTTTTAAAACCCCAGATGTGATGACGTACAATAAATAATTGTACACCATAAACATGTTTTGACTTCTATACATACAGTGAGGACGTTTGAGTTGGAATAAATTCATTTTCTCGAGAATGGGCGACTCTGGAGATAAATCCCGAATCAGATCCATTTTTATTTTTAAATTATAATTCTTTGGCTTATATATCGTACTAGTGACGTCATCCATCCAAAGCCCATTCGAAAGCCCAATTCTCTGTTCACTAGTATAAATATTAACATAACTATTTATCCAGGATGCCCAAAAATTTTTTTCAATTAAATTAATTGAGACAAAAAGAAGAATGTATATAGGGTGAGGCAGATAACTGGCCTATTAGAAATATCTCGAGAACTAAAGGCAACAGAATCATGAAAATCGGAATAAAGGGGTTTTGAAGGATGATCTATTAAACAAAAATATTTTCATCTCTTTGCAACTTCCGGTTATACCGGAAGTTGCTTATAACTTCGTTTTTTTAAATAGGACACCCTGTTTATTTTTACATTTTTGGATTCTCTTCGATGTCTTCTTTCTTAAAATATGAGGTTTTATAATATTATACAGGGTATTTTAAAAGATAATTACGTTTTTTTATTAATTTCGTAGCAACATTCACACCCTGTAGAATTGTAGTAGTTTGACATCTAAAACTCTACTTACGTTCAAATGATTTTAAATATACTCTACTATTGTTAAGAATCATTAGTATAGCTAAATTTTTAATTTTAGTATACAGGGTTGGTCGAAACTCGGAATGAGTATTTTCTGAGTTTTCTTAAATGAAACACCCTGTATTTTTGTATTGTAGTGAAATGGTATTTTATAGTACTTTTTTATTTCTTAAGCATTCCCTATACCTAACTGCTTTAATTTGTGAGTTATTGGTGATTCAAGCTAAACATTAATTGCAACAAAAAATACGTAAAATTTTATTAGGTTGGCCGTAAAAATACTCAATCCCAAATAATTTTTCAGAAATAAATACATATTAATCCAGACTGGTCCTTAAAATTACCAATAATGGTTTAGCTATCAAAATACCTACGTAGTTAAGATTGTTGGTGCGACTAACAATTAAGCACAATTTAAAGCAGTTAGGTATAGGGAATGCTTAAGAAATAAAAAAGTACCATAAATTCTCATTTCATTACAATACTAAAATACAGGGTGTTCCATTTAAGAAAACTCAGAAAATACTCATTCCGAGTTTCGACCTAAAAATAAAAATTAGCTATACTAATGATTCTTAATAATAGTAGAGTATATTAAAAATCATTTGAACGTAAGTAGAATTTTAGGTGTCAAACTACTAAAATTCTACAGGGTGTTAATTTTGCTACGAAATTAATAAAAAAACGTAATTATCTTTTACAATACCCTGTATAATATTACAAAACCTCATATTTTAAGAAAGAAGACATCGAAAAGAATCCAAAAATGTAAAAACATACAGGGTGTCCCATTTAAAAAAACGAAGTTATAAGCAACTTCCGGTATAACCGGAAGTTGCAAAGAGATGAAAATATTTTCATTTAATAGATCATCCCTCAAAACCCCTTTATTCCAATTTTCATGATTCTGTTGCATTTAGTTCTCGAGATATTTCTAATAGGCCCTTTATTTGCCTCACCCTGTATAATTTATTTAATTCGAAATACATTTTACTGTTGTCCGAAAATAGGAAAAAATGTTATTTGATAAATAAATATTGTTTTTCGCTTAAATTTAATATAAAACTGCCACCCACCTGCCTCTTAGCAGTTTGAACATTTAATTTAAGCGAAAATCAATATTAACTTTTCAAAACATTTTTTTCTGTTTTCTTTGTGTCTCAATTAATTTAATTAAAAAATTGTTTTGGGCACCCTCTATAAATAATTATGTTAATGTTTATATTAGTGAATAGAGAATTGAATAACCTGTCACATGACCCCTATTCTCATCACGCCCAGATGGATGACGTCACGAGTATGATATACATATATGCCAAAAATTATAATTTAAAAATAAAAACCGATCTGATTCGGGATTTACCTCCAGAGTCGCCCATTCTCGAGAAAATGAATTTATTCCAACTCAAACTTGCTCACTGTATGTACCTACGCATTCTTTCTCTTGGTAACAGTTTAAGTACTTTCAGTAACTTGATTAAGACTTACTGAAAGTATTTAGACTGTTATCTAAAAACTACTTCACTTAACTTAATGTAATAAAAAAGATATGTTTAATATTTTTCTTCGTTTGTAACAAATTATTTATCTTTCTTTCTTCCTCCTCTTCTTTATACCCTTTCAGGTGTCGGATTTGGATTGAGTTTAGCTACATATTCACGTCTCCCCGACAGGGCATGATTGCGCAAATAGTAACTGCTATAATTTGGTCTCGATAAAGGATATACGCGATTGCGCCGGTTTATCCTCTGGTATGAGATGAAGTTTATACATGCACACTTTATACATATTTTAATACAAAATCAAACCAATGTTTACGTTAAACTGATAGTACCTATTCATCTCCCAAAAATAATTTCGAAAAAAAGTGAAAGAACGCTTAAATTTATTATGACTATTATGAGCATTAATTGAAAAACACTAACATAGCCGTAACCAAGGGGGTTTGGGGGTTATAACCCCCCCATTTGGATGTAGGCCTACTTTGAGCTTTATACGCTTAACATCATTACTATTCCATACCCCAAGAGACCAAGTAGCTGTAACCCCCCCTTAGGATCATCCTGGTTGCACCACTGTTCCTCGCCAACGGCACAGTAACAGTTTCCTTCTTTACAGTTTGGTATCTTTTGCATATATCACCTAGATGGCGTAAAGTTAGACTCAATGGTAAATTAATAATAAAATATAATTTATTATAAATATCCTTTGAAAGTAAATTAAATTATTATATAAACTAAATACGGTGGTTTAAAATTAAATTTGAGTACAGTTTGGAATTCATTTATTAACACTTGACGTTAATTAAATATCAATAACTTTCTAGTAAAACTTTAAACCTTCGGTGACAGGTGCCGACTGTAGTCAATACAAAAATGAATCCTGTTCTGTTTCTTTTTCTGTTAGGGATGTGGTATTTTATATGCCCATTTTCAGTACATCTACATTTTTAACTATTTTAATTTATGTATCTTCACTATATCTTTCCATGGCCATATCTATATTAGGTATCGGCCTATACCGAATACTTAAACTCACTAAGGCAGGCCAGTCACTATCAGGTACGCCTAAACAATTAAGCCTGTCAGGCTGTCAGGTGTACTTGCTAGTGTGTGGGGGCATAAGGCACGGCGCAAATTGAACCTAAGCGAGACGCAACCTGCGCCGGCGAACTGCATAGACAGTTTTGCGCATCCTTCTATCAGTACATGCGTTCGCAGGTCTCGCTTGGGAACGTTTCTCATCGGCGTACAGTTTTCCTGGGGCGTGGGACGCGTGACTCACCGCTAGATGTTTATTTTTACTTGTTTTTGTTTGCGAGATGGACGTATCTGAAATGAATACGGATGGAAGTACAATTTATTATGATAAATAAAAATATTAGCATGTAGGCAACACCCCGAGTGAAAACTGAGTTGTCTTTGTCATTAAATTCTGATAACTTTTGGTAGACTAAATAAGCGGCGATACGAAATTAATAATCAAAGTTATGCCTTTACAAAAACACATTATTAGAAAAATAAGGTGAAAAATTATTCATGTTACTTAAAACCTTGATCGATAGAAATATCGTATTACCCTCAAATTCAACTTGTCGGCATATTACATTTTTGTATATTACATATTACATTTTTGTTTATGCTTAAAAATTAAAAACGAAATATGCAGATAGTGTTATTTTTTATGACCGATCAGTAGCGGAGGGATTATGAATTATGACCTGTAGTAATTGTAAATGATTGCGATCCTGCAGTAATTGTAAATGATTGTGATCCGAGCAGTAAATTGAGGAATATGAGTTCTAACCGAGCAGTAGGGGAGAGATTGTTTTAAATATGTAGGTATTATTTGCAGAAATAAAATACTCAGTGTAAGATATCTTTTTATGCGCCCGCTTATGATCAAATTCGATGTTTTCGAAAGTTGTACCGCTACGACTCTAGGGACGTGTAAGATATTTTTAAAACGTTACTAGTTACAAGTACGGAAATACCGATTTTAAGTTGCCTACTCATTTCAGTACAAGGATCAGATACATCAGTATTTTGTAATCAGTATTTGTACTCAGTACCACTGAATTGGGATACACAGCATCTCAGTAAACATCATATTAAAAATAAACCTTTTAATAATTAAATGCCCGTGGTAATGTTTGTTTTTAATAAATACGATTAACCTAGTTTTTGCATCGATGCATGCTAGTATTTGATACAAGGTCGAGTTGCAATAATATTCAGTGGGTGTTTATTAACAGTCAGCACTTTTGAATCACGTTCACCTTGGCTTACCAAAACAGTAAATAAACAATAATCGACTTTAATTATATTTTTACGAGAACAGATAAATCAATTAGCAGTTGAGATTCCAGGGGGTAACATCGATTTCAAGTAAATACTATACCACCAGTTACTTTCTGTGATATATTTAACGTGTAAATAAATGTATTAACAACGAACGATATTTACTACATCAACCCTCATAGTCGGGGTAACCACCCCTAAGTATCCAGGGTGGCTCAGAAGACAGGAGCCACCATATGGCGATCCAAGACCAGGCGAGAACGTAAGGACTGGTAAACTAGAACGAGAAATGGGAAAACACGTCAATGTTCTTGCACCTCAACCACCCTAGATAGCAGCGGGGTGCCCACATAAAAAGGATGGAGACATCAGGCCCGAGACGGAGATGATAATGGTATGGAAAATGGAACATGGTTTGGAGATGGAACTTCGTGTGGATAATGGACAATGGACAATGCTATGGAACGTGCAGCGAGGACTTTTGGGTGATACAAACACAAACGTGTAAAAGTGGTGAGTCCATATTATCTATTTTTATGGTATTTCCTGATTCGTATAAAGTATAAAGTATAAAGTAATATTAACGTCATTATAATTTAAGACGCACATTACCTTTTAAGTTTTACCTATTTTTACTTAATTATTCTATTTTAATTTCCTTATGATACCAATAGGACAGGAGCCACCATACCACTGAGAACCGGTATCATGAGTAACCGTTACACATTCGCACTGATTTTGCCCGTCTCTATTCGTCACGGCGACAGTCAGCAACGGTTGGGTTGGGTTGGGTTTAATATGCGGTGGGCTAGATAAATAAATGCACGGGTCACCCGACCCGCCGGCGCAGGTTGTGTCTCGCTTAGGTTCAACTTGCGCCAGGCCTAACTGGTCTCTCAGGCGACCTGACAATTGATAACTTGAAAGTAAACAGTTGAAAGGAAAGCAAAATGTAATGATTATCACAATAGAGACACGAGAAATACTGCTTACAAGAAATTAGTGAATAAATTGAAGGAAATAGAGTCTGATGCAAACGAAACCACGTCAGTCTTTGGTATGGGGATATAGCGACTTTCATTTGTATATCTTTGTTCTTGATCAAGGGAGATGTAAGTGATAGCAACTCGTTGTTGGACACTGATTCGTTCATGCGCAGAGATTTGTTACAATCAGCTGGTTTATGCCTTAATTCATTAAGGAGATTGATGTGGGTAAAGGACCCCGCAACACTCCTTATGGAAAAGTGGTCCAGGTCAAATTTAACGAAACTTTGGTCAATGATAGTTCTCAGTCAATAGATTGAAAAAGTCCATGGCACCTAGGTCTGAAAAACTCTATTATTCTCGAGCTACAGCCTTCTGAAGTTCTTAAATTCAGGTACTCGGTTTACGTTAAGTGCACTAATTCACGGTCAAGTGAATGAAAATATCTATTAGTTAATGAAGAGAGACTCATTTTCTTCATGCATTTTTGCGTGTTGCATATGAATTCTTCTTCTTCATGTACCATGTCCTTTCAGAACGTTGGTTACCATCATAGCTATCTTAATTTTATTTACTGCCACCCTAAATAGCATGCTTGTATCAACACCATACCAATCTCGCAAGTTCTTCAACCATGAGGTTCTTCTTCGTCCTGGACTGCGTTTGCCTGCTATTTTTCCTCGCATGATATTTTGTACCAACCTATATTTGGGACCTCTCATTACATGTCCGAAATGTCCATATGAACTCGTGGTTAAAAATAGATGCATCGTAATTTAGTCTTCAGAAAACCTCCGAAAAGTACACAGAAAACTGAAGAAGTGCGATAGAAAATGTGTTGCTACAGCAACATAAGAATTATCATGTTTTCATGAATGGTTCAGACTTATCCAATCCCAGCATAACTGCAGTTCCGCCTTATCTTTAGAAAACTACTAAACATCGGCGGATCTGGGGGGAAATAGGGTAATTCCCCCCGTAACACGGTCCAGAATTAAAGAAAAAATTGTTGAAACAACAAAAATATATTGGCTGACATGAAACTTACTATAGAGAGACAAATTCAACACAATTAATTTAACAGTTAGGAAAATTAAGGGAACTTATTGCACTTTTTATTATCTATGTCTTGTAGTTTGGGTTTATCTATTTTATGCATTTAGGTTTTGGTGTTTTATTGGAAGTCGCTCCCTCTCCCAAGGCAAATGTTCCGCCATTGCTACTGAAGCGCCTTCAGAAAATTGAGAAATAACCACAATAAGTGCTGCTAGAGCAGAACAAGACATCTCACGTTTTCACACATGCAGAATAGAGTGCCTCTAAAAATCATTAAGATATGCCGAAGAAGTAGTAGTTTTTGTAAATATCGTGGATGCTTTGCAAAGAATAATCTCCAGCATATCAGATATGAGTAGATTAAATGGACTTGATCTCAAGACGAAAAGAAAAAAACAAAGTACATACATGGTAGTAGGTAAACACGAAATATTAATTACAATGTTGTTCTGAACAGCGGGTCTATTTCCTTGTGGAATTTTTATAATTAACTATTTAGATACAATTAAATTGAAAAAAAAAATAATTTTATTAACGTTTCGACGCCCAAATCGGGTGTCATTGTCAAAATACAAAATACTGCTGATTAATACAAAATTAATTACAAACTTTTATGGAAAAATCGGGTTTATGTCATCTTTGACTATCTGTACGTTAAGATTTTGCTGATTTTGGATAGATGCGTCATATTTTATGTCGTGTCAACTAACGACCTATCAGGATACTTCTGTAGCAATGGAGGAATATTTGCCTTGGGGGAGGGGGGCGACTTCCAATAAAACACCAACCCCAAAATATATAAAACAGATAAACCCAAACTACACAAAGGACATAGGTAATAATATGTGCAATAAGTTCCCTTTATTTTCCTAACTGTCTAGTTAATGGAGTTGCATTTGTCTCTCTGTAGTAAGTTGCATGTAAGCTAACATATTTCAACGTGTAATACACACGTTGAACAAAAATTTTTACTTTAATTTTGGAACGGGTTCCTAGGGGAATTCCCCTATCCCCCCTAAATCCGCCACTGTTCATCAGTAGTTTTCTATAGTTAAGGTGTAACTACAGCTATGCTGATTTTGGATAAGTGTGAAGCATTCATGAAAATATGACAATTGTTATGTCACTCTAGCAGCACATTTTCTATCGCACTACTTCAGTTTTCTGAGAACTTTTCGGAGGTTTTCTGAAGACTAAAATACGATGCATCTATTTTTGACCACGAATTCATATGCAATACGCAAATATGCACAAAGAAAATGAGTCTGTCTTCATTCAGTAATATATATTTTCATTCACTAGACCGTGCATTAGTGCACTTAACGTAAACCGAGTACCTGAATTTAAAAACTTCAGAAGGCTGTAGCTCAAGAATAATAATTTTTCAGACCTAGGTGCCATGGACTTTTTTAATCTACTCACTGAGGACTATCATTCACCAAAGTTTCGTTAAATTTGACCGGGACCACTTTTCCATAAGGAGTGTTGCGGGGTCCTTTATTTCTTCTCTGCAATCATTTCTTACAGCATTGTTTGTATTTCTTACGTCTGTTTTTACGTTTGGCAGAATATGTCAAAGACAAAATATCTTAAAATAGGGGATGATGAAGAAGATCCAGATTTAGAAATTAGAACCACAAAAACATGTAACGAATATAAATATCTCGGATATATAATATCTAAAGAAGGCACTACCAAAAGAGACATCGAAAACAGAACGCAGTAGGACAAAAAAGCGGTAAACATTCAAAGCTCTCTGCTATGGTCTACAGATATAAGACAAAAAACGAAATTGACAATCTATCGTACCTTGGTAGAGCCTATTATGACTTAGGGGGCAGAAGTTTGGCAGATCATGAAAAAAGATAGAAAAAGAATAGAAGTAGTAGAAATGGTTTATCTAAGGAGAGCGTGTGGAATATCCATAATAGATCACATCAGGAATGAAAATATTAGAAGGAGGACAAATACTGTATATTCCAGTGTAGATAGAATTGAAACGAGACAACTAGTGTGGTATGGTCACGTGAAACGAATGAATGAAGATAGATGGCCAAAGAAAGCTTTAAATTACATACCACAACAAAGAAGAAGAAGGGGAATGCCTTCAGTTGCCTGGGCAGGAAATGTACGGCACATCATGAGAGATAGAGCCTTTAAAGAAGACGAATGGATGGACAGAAAAAGATGGCGGTCGAAATGCGAGAAGCGGCAGAGGCTGTAGGAACCTCGCTTATAGAGAGATAGAGTGAAATTACAAGACATAGGAGTACCTATCAGGTACACCTGACAGGTACGCCTAAAGAGTTAAGCCTCCCAGGTTTACGTAATAGTGTGTGGCGGAAATAACTAGCTCAGTTGACCTGAAGGCATGAAAACATGATAATGAGAGAAAAAGCAAATCATCTTCTGTAGAATCCATGGTAAACTGACGAACTTGACAGGTATCTATGAGGGGTGTGTGTGCTCCTCATACCTGACGTCATATCGGCGTAACTGTTCAGACGCACCTGTCAGGTTTACCTGATAGTGAGTGGCCAGCCTAACAAGCCATTTATGTGGTAATGCACTGTTTCTCAATAATGGGTATTAAGGGAATTCAAATAAAACTGCTACATGGAAAAACTGTTTATTTGCAATCATACATTCTACATTTTGAAACTCTGAATGAGATGACACATAAATATATCTTTTCATATGTTAACGATTGTAACTTAATGATATACAAATATACAAAACATGACATTTGTAGTCATTTGTCAATATAACACCATATAGCATGATATAGATGTATCAGAACAACAAAATTTCTTTTTGACGAAAGAAACTAAATTCAGTTGAGCATATAACTTTATTGTGAAAAGAATGAAGCCAAGGTACAGGATAACATTAGGTATGTTTTTTTCTAATATCGGGTACACATCTCTGCAAACTGCAATATATTATACTAAGTTAAGGTCGGACAATGCGGGTCTAACTATTTGGTCGCTTCATTCGATTGTCCCTCTCATTCAAGAAGTACTATAACTGAACTGATTTTGAAAAAGCTTCAGCTTCAGCTACTTATAAGAGCCCAACTTAATATTTTCGCGAAAAAAATAGTATATACGTTAATGATAACTTTTGTGCAGGCTTATTTTTAAGCTAATCACAATCTTATTGTATTATTCGATATTTAAGATCAATTGTACGCTTTTTTAGGTTTCAGAAACCAACTGCGCGTGTTTCGCACATATCACAAACGTCAATAAACTAATCCACTAAAATACAGTCCAACGGATCACTACTAAATGCATTCTTAATGAGATGTTTATTTTAAATTATTTCAGTAACCAGATACAGACTATAAAATAATATTGTTACAAACATGGAAATATAAATTTAAGTTTCTACAACTTAAAATCTTACAAATGTTTGAATACAGGGTAGCCAAAAAGTATGGAAACACGATAATTTTCTGAAACCAATGAATATATGTTAACGAAACTCTAGGATCATAAATGAGACGATATTCTGCATTTTATAGACAATATTTCAAATTTATGTAACGTCAGCGTTTAGCGTTTCGCCGCCATCTTGATTTTTTTAAACGGAAACCTACGTCGATACATCATTGAAAAGATTATTTTTCCTCTTTTCAGCAATACCAAAAAAGTACCAATTTACTTGTGAAAAACTCTATTAAATTGCAATTTTTTTAATCTATTTTTATTTTGCAATATTCTTGGTACGCCACTGATAGAAAGATAATCTAAAACTAAAACCAGTAGTAGGCACTGAAGAAATGTCAAAAAACATTTTGACATTTATACAATAAAATGTCAAGTTTTATATTATTAGTCTTACTTGTATTTGATTGATATCTGCAGTGTTTAAAAGTTATTTAAGAATAATGCCAAAATTATATGGTGTATTCCATTAGTGAGTAATATGGTACC
Organism: Diabrotica virgifera virgifera; assembly: GCF_917563875.1. Taxonomy (NCBI): domain Eukaryota; kingdom Metazoa; phylum Arthropoda; class Insecta; order Coleoptera; family Chrysomelidae; genus Diabrotica; species Diabrotica virgifera. The sequence goes on from NC_065452.1 coordinate 114,261,339, forward strand.
TACTTTTTTGGTATTGCTGAAAAGAGAAAAAAATAAGCTTTTTTTTAAATGACAACCTAGGTTGAGTGATATTTCTCATAGAAAAGGTTATTTTTTTTCTTTTCAGCAATACCAACTACTGCTTTTAGTTTTAGATTATCTATCTATTAGTGCCGTACCAAGAGTAGTGAAAAATAAAAATAGATTAATTAAAATGCAATGTAATAGAGTTTTTCATAAGTAATATAGTACTTTTTTGGTATTGATGAAATGAGGAAAAATAAGCTTTTCTATGGTATATCACTCGACCTAGGTTTACCATTTAAAAAAAATCGAGATGGCGGAGATACGCTACACGCTGATCTCACATAAATTTGAAATGTTCTCTAGAAAATCCAGAATATCATCTCATTCATGATTTCATAAATATATATTCATTGGTTTCAGAGAAATTACCGTGTTTCCATACTTTTTTGCTACCCGTATATGAAATAAAGTGGTTATGCCTATATGAAAAAAACTGTTTTGGATTATCATAAGCATTTGTTTTCTACAACATTTATTGTAAGGTGTATTATAACATTATGATGTAGTATAAGAGTGAAAATTGTAGTTCAGTAAATTCTTACAAAACTCGATTTTGATTGTAATTGTATATTTTTAAAGTTTACTAAAACTAGTTAACCTAATTATTTGTGTCTCTGGTACAATTATTTCTAATGCTTTGACCAAAGTTATGATTGAAAAAATTAGTCCAAATTCTAAAGACAAAAGTGATATGCAAAAGGGATTTACGAATAATAACAAACCTTTACTGAAACCAAAGAGTACAAATTGTAATAGATAACGAACTCAGCTCAGAAATTAAAGTCAGGAGAGGAGTTAGACAGGGATGTATTATGTTTCTATTACTAATCAATGTAGATAGTGAATCCATTGTTGAAGAAGCATTACTATCTGGAAGTGAAGGAATAATTATTAATGGATAATAACTATTGCCAACATAAGACTAGTATTATTAACTACTACTAAACAAGACAAGCAGTTTATATGAAAGATATGGACTAAATGTGAATATAAAAAAGATTAAGGGCCGGTTGTTCGAACGCTAATCAACAATGATCATTATTAAATATTTAATTACTGTCACCAAAACTGTCATTGTCAACTTGGTTTGGGTTGCTGAAAACATAATTAATTACAATTATGAGATTTATTATTAATTATGTTAATAATTATTGTTATATTAATTGATTATAGTCTCAGAATTGTAATTAATTATGTTTTGACAACCCAAACAAAGTTGACATTGACAGTAATTAATTATTTGATAATGATCATTGTTGATTAGCGTTCGAACAACCGGCCCTTAATAGATGATAATAACTAAGAAAACAAATATACAAACAAACATAGATATATTTGGAAGATGTACCAACAGAAATGATTGAAAAATACAAATACCTAGGAATCTGGATTCCACAAAATAATAATCAAAGAAGAGAAATAAGGGCCAGGATAGAAATAGCAAGAAGTACGTTTATAAAAATAACAGTTCTCTGCAATAAAGACCTTAGATTAGAACCGAGAGTAAGAGCTCTGAGATTTTACGTATTTTGAATACTAATATATGGACTTACAAACAGGATACTGAAGCAAGGACACATAAATAAGCTACAGTCATTTGAAATGTGGTGCTAAAGAAGGACGTTAAGAAAGACCATGTACACTTCGCGTCAAAAAAAACTGGTACAACTCTTATAACCGAAAATCGTGTTTTTCAAGTTGTGTAAGTTGATCTTGTCACAAGTGTCATTCTAAATTCTAGGGCAACGTTGCCAGTTCAACGAAAATATTATATCAAACTAGGTAAAAACGGGGCTGTGCGACAGACCGCATTTTTTAATATATTAAAAACTAAAACAATTGTAATTTTCCGTCATCTCAATTAAGTATCCATACATTGATTCGTGTTTTATTATAATTTATGAAAATATTTCAATTCAAAAATAATGATAGACAATAAATCTTGACATGACTTTAAATTATTATGTTTAATGTCAAATCGAGAGGTGTGATTGGTTTCTCGTAAATTGTAGGAAAAAAATGCATCAAGTTGTGTAGAATAAATAAAACACACTGGAAAAATTAAAAATTAAATTTGAAATTAATACAAAATGAATAACTTTTACAGTGAACAAGTGTGTAATTTAAATATATGTATTACAATTCGAAATATAGATTTTAAACGTTATTTTTTTGTATTTAGATTTAGTGCAATTCCGTTATCTGTGATGGCAACAACGAAGTGATTCACGAACAATAATTGTCAGTCTGAAGACAGGTTTACATTGGGAAAAAAAAGTGTACCAGTTTTATATGACGCGAAGTGTACCACCATGATGCACCATGCACACAAAAGAAAATGAGACCGAAAGCATTGCGAGAAATGGGCAAAGAACAGGAAATAATAAACACAATAAAAATAATAAAGTTGCTATATCTGGGGTACGTAGGTAATGAGGTGATAGTGATATGAAATCCTAAGATTGATAATACAGGGAAAGATAAGAGGAGGAAGGAGTGTGGAAAAATTTGAAGGAATGGTTTAAATGCAGTTTATTATAACTCTTTAGAGCAGCGGTAGATAGAGTAACGAGAGGGATGATTATTATATCCAACCTCCGATTGGGAGACGGCACTTAAATAAGAAGAAGAATGAAAACACTTAGCCACTAGACACTTTCATGAAACCTGCGCAATCTAGCAGCCTTTGGCATTAATAAAGCAGTTTTTAAAGGTTTCTTAAATGAAAATTTTTCTAAATTCTGAATTAGATAAAAATGAAGCAGTATAAGATGTAACAAATATCATCCAAGAATGCACATCCAATTTTAAATAAGACTACAGATTAGATGAATTATCCATCTTTATCACGGGGAAAGTAGTAAACAAAAGAAAACTAGGAATACGTTAGAGGAACCAGAGCGCCCGAAGATAAAAACATGTAATAAGGCCGTAAAGAAACACAAAAACCTCCCAAATAAATATAAAAATAAAAAATTATTCCGAAACTCAATACAACCAAATATTGCATATGCAAATCTGCAACATTCATTTGAATGCGTTTAATCCAATACTCCTTATGGAAGATGGACAGTGTACTAAGGGCCAGTTGTTCGAACGCTAATCAACAATGATCACTATCAAATATTTAATTACTGTCACAACTGTCAATGTCAACTTTGGTTGGGTTGCTGAAAACATAATTGATTATAATTATGAGATTAGTTAATCAATTAACATAACAATTATTAACATAATTGATTAAGTAATTTCATAATTGTAAATCAATAATTATGTTTTCAGCAACCCAATCAAAGTTGACATTGACAGTTGTGACAATAATTAAATATTTGATAATGATCATTTTTGATTAGCGTTCGAACAACCGGCCCTCAGAGTAACAAAGAAAAAAGAAGAAGCACCTGAAATCCCTGAACACCTTAAACATATTTTTAACCTTATACAGCACATATTCAAGCCGATAACCAAAAAGAAATTTGTGCGCTCCTGAACTGAACCTACCAACTTGAATATCCTGAATAAATGAACTAAGAACTAGACTAAGTAAAAAGCCCTCTTATAACGACCTTATTACTGCCAGGATCTTGCAACCTGTTGGCATTCATAAGCATTTGTTACCAGACAAAGCAATCAAAATAACTGTTTTAATAAATACTTGCACCAAAAGAGGTATCACAAAGGAAATTAGCTGAGATATTATTAATATTAAAACCTAGAAATGCACCAATAGTAGTCAAGTATTATTGAGAGATTAATGTACATACTTATTATTATTAAATTTATTAATTTAATTTATTATTAAAGTTATTCCAAAAACTACTAATAGACAGATTATAACCATTCATCTAAGTTAAACATTTGATACGTAACTACCAATTTTGTCTTCGTAAAAAATATGGAACATTAGCTCACATAAATAGGGTCACGTAAACAATCAATGTAGATTTGCAGAAAAAACAATACTGAGCTGCGGTGTTCCTTGATATCATACAAAACATGTGATAACTGGGTGTTTTCGTACAGTAGCAAATTGTGATCAAATAGTAACTTCAGGAACAGCATGGACGAAGTTACTAATTAACGCTTTCACTGCGCATGACGCCATTTGGTGCGAACGCCGCCATTTGGCGTAAGAGCTCCGTTCTAATTTGCTTAACCAATATTCAGTAATCATTGTGTGAATGCACGTGGTGTATTACGCAGCAAATGGATTAAAAGTAAAATAATATATAATGGATAAAAGTTATAAAAGGTATATCTTAATTTACAAGCTTTCAGGGCGGTTACCAAAGGAATAAACCAATAGCAAGAATAAATACCTTTTGAATTGTATTTTATTGGTTGTAGCAATATTTTCATACACAGTAAGAAACATATATACATTTTTATAATAAGTATGCTGATACGGAAATAATTTAGAAAAATCAATTAAAGGTTCTTTAAATTTGACAAAACAATGCCGATATAGCTAAAATTTGAGCCTGCACGTTACCTCTAATCGAAAAAATGCCCAAAGAATTTTTTTTTATTAAAATCGTGTTAAACTCTATTGTTAATTAATACATATTTAATTAAATAACATTATTGTTATAATTTTCAGGTTAGTTTTTCGTTTCAACCACACTTTTGAAGTCAACATGGCAATGAAAGTTTTATATTTTAATATAAATCAGTATAAATACATGATATAAAAGTGTTAGGGCGGCATGTAACTAGGGTTGGCGAGGGCTCAATGGTAGAATAAAAGAGGTAAAAAGTGTATAGTTATTCATACATCATTTAATCACACACGATAAGCTTTCTAGTCCATGTTGTGAGGCCGCTCCTTAATGAAAAATTTTCTGATGCGGTTTCTTTGCTCATTCCTGTTCAAAAATGTCCCCTCTAAATAAATCTGAAGGGTTTCGGCCGAAATTTTTGGAGAGACATTGTTTAAACAATAATTTTTTAAACAAATTCAAAAGATCACCTTTTAGCTCCATAAAATATTTTTTAGGCTTTTTGGATAATTTTAAACAAAAAAGGTATCTGCTCATTTTTCTCAAAGTGAACAGTTTTCGAGTTATAAGAGATTTAAAATCTGAAAAGTTATAAAATACGCATTTTCGAGGCTTGAAAACTCACATGTACTTAAATTATTATTTTTGAGGTTGCCAAGTAGCTGAATTGAGGTTTAAACATGCAGTTTCAAAATTCTGACGAGTAATTGGGCTTACTTCAATATAGACCCTTGTTTTTAATTGTTATTTATGCGTGTCCACTTAACTTTTAAGCCGCCCGGACTTTTAATACATATTATACGTATGATTTTCCATTACTCAAATTGTTTTTTTGAGCTTTTATCGAAATAGCGTCACCGTAAATCACTCGAGAAAACTCTATACACCGTGAGGGAGACGCATCATGCAATATCGATGGCAACAGTGCTGTGAGAATCCCCGGAAATCATTCGCTTGTCATCTGCTGCTGCGTGTGCGTGTTACGTCGAATGTGTGAGAATTAGTTGCGCGCTAGAGAAGAGTCACTACTCCGCTACATTCTTATCACGTGTCTTTGTTTTCAAAATGGCAATAACCAGTGGTAAACGCAAGAGAAATGCATTAACGATTGAACAAACATTTTTAAATAGAAATGGACAGGTGAAACTACAGAATCAATATCACGAATCTATGAAGTTGGCAAGCAAACAATACAAAATTCTACCTTTCATTTCTAAGTCTGTTTTAAAAATATATCTGCAAGAAAATCATTGAAGAGATCGACTTTTTAGCTACTCGATAAAACACTTTTCAACCAGTTTCTTTTCTTTTCTGCAGAAAAGATCGGAGGACCTAACAATGTCTGGGCCAATGTCTGCTAAGCAAGTAGAAATTTTTCACGAAAACTTAAAATAAAAGATCTTTTCAAACTGATTCATCCGTAAACGAGAGTCAAGACGAAGAAAATGATGGGAAGCTATAAATCAAAAGAGTAACTAATCAGGTGGCTGAGGAAGATGATACTATTTATTCTACTAGACTTCAACAACGAGAATCTTCAGACCTTGTCGATATTTTGAACTTGCGCGGAATACGCCAGAAGATTGAACTATACTATAGTAGGTAGATATGTATGTGTTTACTTAATTTATCATATTATATAAGAAATAAATCTTCGGATTATTCGTGCTTTTCAGTTATCGGTGACACGTCCGGTCCTGTGGAGCACGGATAATCAGAGTTCTACTGTACTTGACATTGTTTTAATAATTTATTTAATCAATTATTGCTAATGTGCTAATTAATTAATGACACACATTATCGTCACAATGTGTGTCAATCACATAGTGCGAGAGATACGCACCATATAGTGGTACGCACGACGGCTTAAAATCCGAGTGGACGAGCATAACAATTAAAAACAACGACCTAAATCAAAATAAGCCCCGATTACTCTTCAGAATCTTGAAATTGAATGTTTAAATTTCAATTTAGGCACTTGGCAACCTCAAAAATAATAATTTACATAATATGAGTTTTCAAGCCTGAATAATGCGTATTTTCGCATTTTTCAGATTTTAAATCACTTATAACTTGAAAACTATCAATTTTTAAAAAAAAAATGACAAGAGACATTTTTTGTTTAAAATAATTCAAAACATCTAAAAACTATATCTGGAGTAAAAAAGATGATCTTTTGCATTTATTTAAAAATATTGTTTATACAATTTTTGCCCAAAAGTTTCGCCTGGCATCCTTCTAATTTGTTTAAAGGGGACATTTTTGAACAGGAATCCGTCAAGAAACCGAATCAGAAGTTTTTTTTAGGGAGCGACCTTAGAATATGGTCTATTCATTCGTCAAAGAATTTCAAAGGACATTTAATTTAAAAAACGCTGTAAAAAAGAAGAGGAGTCAACTGAAACTTATTACACATTTGTAGCACTTTTTTGTATAAAATTCTTAAATATTCCGTACGAAATATCTGTCAATTTCGTCCTGTGCAATTTTAGCCGATAGGCAATATTTTTTTCGTCGGTAATTCGTATATATGTTTGTATATATTCGTATATATTCGTACATATACGTATATATTCGTATATATTCGTATATATTCGTATATATTCGTAAATGTCAGGTTATTGCTTGAAAGAGATCCTTTTTAGGTAAGTGGGCAAGAGAATGGCCCCTGGATTTTTATATTTACAGTAAAACTTTTTAAAAACCTTAATTTGTATTTTTTAATAAATGTAAATTTCTGTTGTTTTTATATTTTTGAATTGCTGTGCTAATTTTTTGGAGTATATTCGAACATTTTCATTTTTATATTAGTCAGTTTCTTTGGACTTTCTTAATTTTCCTTCATATCTGTTTGTCTTATTAGTTATAAATTTTAATTTCACTAGAGTCTTCTTTGGTCAACGTCATTTTTGGCTGTTGTTTTTGTTCTGTCTCATTTGAACAGGGTGCAGCATTAGTGCCAGGAAGTCCAATTACTTATTTGTCATGAGAGATAGAAAAAAATATTTAGGTAAAAGTTGGAACATAGATAGGACCATACTTTAAAAATATTTTCAAATATACACGGCTACCCATATTGACTGGATGAAAAAAATTTATCCTTTTTTAATGGAACACACCCTGTATATATTTACATTTTTTGACTCTTCTCGGTGTTCCCCTTTTTCGATGTATGGTTTTGCATGAGGTAGTTTAAAATATAATGACGGTATTTTATTAATTTCGTAGCAAAGTTAACACCCTGAAGAATTGTAGAGATTCGACATCAAAAAAGATATTTATGTTTATATAATTTTTAAAATAGTCTACCATTGTCTAAAATTATTAATACTTATAATGAAATGTTTAACTTTGGTTTACAGTGTTGGTCTAAACTTGGAATGATTATTTGATGAGTTTTCTTAAATATAAAACCCTATATTTTAGTACTATAATAAAATGCTATTTTATGATACTTTATTATTTATTAAGTATTCCCTACATCTAATTGCTTTAATTTGTGGGTTATTCGTGATTTTTAGAAAGCAAAAATTTAATAATTGCAAAAAATAAGATGAAATTTTATTAAGTTGGCTGTGAAAATACTCAATCAAAAAACAATCATCGAAAAAAAAAACAATACATAATAATGTAAACTTTTACTAAGACAGTTTCAACGGTCTGGACATGTAAATTGCGAGAAATTTGATGGAACAAATCTACTGTATATGAAGAAAATGAATTAAATGTAATCCTTAGTATCACTGAGAATCCGCATATTAGTATGGAGAAAATTGTAAATACTTTTAAAATTAGTGATCGTAATGTGGGAAGAATTTAAAAAAAGAATAAGATTCATCTATAGGATGTACAGTTGCATCAAGAGCTTAATGAGGATAACTATAATTAAAGTGTAGAATTTTCTTGGTGGGCGCAGAAACAAATTCAGATTGATGCATATTTCTTCGAATACGTTTTATTTGTAGATTGAATCTACTTTCCACAAGAATGGTGGGGAAAATAGACATAATTTACACTGTTACTCAACTTTTAGTCCACACTATATTCTTATCCACCCTCAAACAAGATGGTTGTTGAATATTTCGGTTGGAATTCTTGGAAATTATGTCATCGGACCCTACTTTTTCGAGGATCACGCACATTACTGGAAGCAGTACCGTTGAACATATATCAGATAATGTTGATATTACATGACGGCGCTCTAGTAAAGCACAATTTTTTAGTGAATGAACATTTAGATGACATTTTTCCTGGAAGATTGATTGGAAGGGGAGGAGCCAGAAGGTGGCCTTCATGGTCTCCAGAGTTAAACAAGCTATAAGATAAGGTGTATCAAACACCAGCAACAACCAAAGAAATTATGAAGGAGAGAACTATAAATGGATGTATGAGATTAAACAGAAATTTATTAACTATTGTAGCCGCTCTTTTGAAAATGGCCTGCAATTATGTATTGACGTCATTTTGAACAGTTATTATAAATTTAACGATTTTATTGTAATTATTGATACGTAAATACATTGTTTTACATTTAATTTTATTGGTATATTAAACGTCCCTTCACTTTATGCTTATTTATTAATTAACATAAAATTTAGATTTTTTAATGATTGTGCTGCGAATACTTAAGTATTATCTTCAGAGTTTAATTGTCAAAGTCCACTTAGGTATTTTGATATCTCATCCAATTAAAACATTACAGATCTGTCTAGATTATTCTTTCTTGTTTGAAAAATTATTTTTGATTGAATATTTGCATGGCCAACCTACTGAAATTTCATCAATTTTTGGTCTAAAAAATCATGAATAAATTACAATTTAAAGCCATTAGGTATAGAGAATGTTTAACAGATAAAAAGGTACCATAAAACCTCTTTTTATTTCATTAATAAAATACATCATGTTCTTAAATAACAATAATCTTATTCAAGAAAACTCCAATTTTCGAGATACTCTGTATACAGAAATTAAATATTTCGCTATGTTATAATTATTGTGGACAATAGTAGATTATATTAAAAATTGTTTGAACATAAATAGATTTTTTTATGTCAAATTTCTACAATTCTACAGGTTGTTAGTCTTCCTATGAAATTAATAAAAAACCTAACTATCTTTTAAACTACCTCGTACAACATTACAAAGCTTATATTGCAAAAACGAGAACATCGGGAAGGGTCCAAAAATTAAAAAATATACAGGGTGTTCCGTTAAAAAAAGATGTTCTGTCCCTGTTAATATGGGTAGCCCTGTATATTTATAAATATTTTAAAGTGTGTTCCTATTTATACTGCAACTTTTACGTAAATAATTTATTTTCGTAACTCTTATGCCAAATGGGTAACTATTTGGGCCAGCTAAACAAATATTATATACCTAAATTGAAAGACAATAGATGTAGTGCAAAAAGTGTACTCGGTTTATACTCCTCACCTGCCAAATTTTGAAAAAAATGGAAATTATCGAAAACTTTGACTATATATGCAAGTTGTGACTAATAATGTATAGTAAAAATACACTTTTGATGTAGATTGAAGAGAAAAAGCAATTTGTACAAAAGTTGAAATAGATTAGATGTTGAGTGATATACGATGGATGTGGAGGAGATGCTCGCCTTAATCTAACCTGGGCACATGCCGTCCAAAAAACGGCGGAGTGAGACAGGGCGTTCTACGATATCGGTACGGAGATTTAAGAAGTGATCCGGCGAAGGTGTTCAAGATTAGGACACGTAACTTGTCTCGCCGTTCGCCGAAAAAGTAACTTAGAAGCCTATATCGGCCGCCGGTCCCAACTCCGAATATATAAACGCACGACTTTTACCCACGTTAAGGTTATTTATATACTATTTATTCTATATATAACGTATTATATATTTATTTTTTACTTATTTACTTGCGAAGTTCATCACAATAGGTTTTAATGTAGGTGGACACCTTTTATTTATCATTATCATCAATGGGCGAACAAAAGGCAGACACGTGTGTACCTCGAACTAATGATACTATACTAACTAACTACTTGCACGTATAGTCCAAGAGTTCACAGACTTCTTCGAATAGGTACTCCATAAAAATACAAAGATATTCATGATATAATATTCTTAACCTATTCACTGACATAATCTGCTTACTATCAAAAATAATGAATTTATCATTTTTGCGGACAAATATATGGAAGATAATTTCCGAATAAAAAATCCAATAATATATTTCTAAATATTTGACAAATATGTCATATGTCATATGACAAATATTTGACATAATGTCAACCAAATCGTTAATGAAAACATCAATTATTATTAAGGCTACAAAAACAAATACTTCCTTTTTTATATATATAATATATGATTAATTGTGTTGTGTTTTTGCCATAGAAAAGGAATTTTTGTTGTTGCGTCAATATTTTTTCCACAACAATATATTGGTTTCCACCTTTTCCAAAATTGTGCTTCTTAATATTCTACATCTTCTATAGGTACTTATTTGTTTGATATAATTAATTCTTCTTTTACTTATATTTATATTTAATTTATAATATTTTATTGTCAAATGTAAGTTATATTTAATTATAATTTATTGTTCATGAATTTGTTTCATTCTTGATTATTTTTATGTAATTCATTTTAATACAACTAACCCGCAAAAATAACCGGACAGTAATGTACACTTGTCTAAAAAATTAACGCACCTAAATATGTTATCCGATTTTAGTGATTTTTTTAATATGGTATAGCCTATTCTTTAAGAATATCGCTGTAATAATGTTGTTGCTACACAGGTAACTTGTCATTGTATACCGAGTATACCAATCAAACTGTGTTTTTTTTTCAAAGTTCGCAACAGCCTGTGGAATATTCTAACATTTATAAAATATTGAAATTAAAACCCAACTATAGCCTCAGGTTTTCTTAACATTTTGTCTTTTGATTCATTCGCTTATGGTGGATAATAATAAAGTTAGGTACTTTAACAACTAGCCAAGTTTTTCATCAATATATACCCATTTTCTGCTTAGTTTAATAAACAAGCCCAAAGTAGGCTACGAGAAATTGACAATTTGATAAATGTCAAATTGTGAATTTATTAAATAAAATGAGCGTTATGCCAAGTGTAACATACAGAACGACTTTACTTAATGGAGGGTCTATAATGGTTTGGGGAAAAATTTCTTTAACAGCACGGACTTTACGTGGCAGTTCTTTAAACAGTAAAAGGTAGATAACCGATATTGGACAATTTAATAAATTCACAATATGACATTTATCAAATTGTCCAATATCGGTTATCTACCTTTTACTGTTTAAAGAACTGCCACGTAAAGTCCGTGCTGTAAAGAAATTTTTCCCCAAACCATTATAGACCCTCCATTAAGTAAAGTCGTTCTGTATGTTACACTTGGCATAACGCTCATTTTATTTCGGAATACTCTTAAACGTCGATCGGAACTATAGAGGCAAAGTCTGGATTCATCTGTAAACAGAACGTTTTCCAGTTATATTATTTCAGTTTACTTTTGCTCCAGCTTAGCAAATTGCAATCTAGCTCTTTTTACAGTTGAGGCTGTAGCTGATCTTCGAATACGCAAGTCATGTGCTACAAGACGTCTCCTAACGGTATCAATGCTGGGTTGGATATTATGAACCGCACTAAGTTCCGTTAAAAAATTTCTTGACAGGTTAAATCGTTCTCTTAAAGCACATAATTTATTAAAATGGTCTTGAACCACCGTAGTAACTCGAGGTCTACCTTGTCCGGGACGTCTGCTGTAGTCGTTCAGTCCTCTAAAGCGTTGAACAATACTGGAAATTTATGTATGTGAAACTCGCAACCTCCGACCGATAGCATGGTAGCTAAGTCCTTCGGTATGTAAGGCCACTTCTTGAACACACTCATCGCGGGTCAAATTCCTTGTTGTAGCGCGTTCCATTTCAACCAAAGAACAAGAAAATAACGGACTCAATTGAAACTTTAAATAATAAATCTACTAATTTTCACAACAAACCAGACACTTTTTAACTGTTAACAATTTGACTTTATCAAATTGTTAATTTCTCATAGCCTAGTTTAGGCTTGTTTATAAACTAAGCACAAAATGAGGATATATTGATGAAAAAATGGCTAGTTGTTAGAGTACCTAACTTTTTTATTATCCACCATAAGCGAATGAATAAAAAACAAAATGTTAAGAAAACTTGAGGCTATAGTTGGGTTTTAATTTCAGTATTTTATAAATGCTAGAATATTTCACAGGCTGTTGCCAACTTCGAGAAAAAACAAAGTACATCCGGTATAAAATGACAATTTACCAGTCTACCAATAATATTATTACAGCAATATTCTTAAAGAATAAGGCTATAACAAATTAACAAAAACACCCAAATCGGATAACATATTTAGGAAATTTGCGTTAATTTCTTAGAGAAGTGTACATTACTGTCCGGTTATTTTTGCGGGTCAGTGTAGTTCATGTATTATTATATCTTTGAAAGTTCCAGAATTTATCCCTCTTTTATTTAATTAGATATGTGTTCGAAATTTAGTTTCTTAAAGTTTGTTTGACTCTGCCTAATTTTTAAATTATGAATGTTCTTCGTCTATTAAGAATAACTTAGACGTCGGTAAAATTTAGGCTATTTACTGGGGGGTGTAGAATGACAGTTTAGTTGTTCTCACTGACTGTCTAGCAATTTTTTGACAGTTTATAGTGGGTGGAATGATAACGTTGTCGCTCCCCCTCACCCATTACCATGCAGATAAGTCAGTTGCCTTACGAACAGCGGCTGACTGCATGCGTGAGTGGGGTAGCGGGACCGGGTTGCCATGGCAGTCATGGAGCACACGTATCGATGCTAGCGATATAAGCTCGATGGGAGGTAACAAGCATAGCTGGCGAGTCAGCGCAATGCCCGCTAAGGTCGGTTCCAGGTTTCCAGGCTTGCCGGTTGGAGAAAGAGGGGGTGAGTTTAGTCGATAGGCGGCTCGCTACGGTCAGGCGTAGCGAATTGATTCCAATACGCCTGGGAAACATTCCCAGAAGTCTTCAGAAGATTTTCACCTTCCAAAAAAAAAGGTGGTTAATAGTTTGCTGATTTGATAGCCAGATAGTAAAAATAGTATATTCTTATCTTTGAAGTTTTATAAAGTACCGTTTCAAAAAAGTGCGTAACTCTCCGGCTTGTGTTATTATAGCGAGTGGATGACAGAACACTAGTGTGCCCCAAGTCCGTTCATTGTCGTTAAAACGAAACGACAAAACATAATTGTAATTGTTTTGTTTCAATGGAAGTACAAACACATTGTAGTTGAGAGTTGGAAGTGTCTCACGGCCCCACAGCAGTACGGAGTAGCAAAACGTGCACATAGGTGCCTGCCTTTTAGTTGTTGTTGGTAAACAGCTCGTGCTCGTGAATGTTCCACAGAAAAGGCACAATTGCACAATTGCTAGAGTGCCGAACTGCCGACACGATCTGCTGTTTTATCACAGTAAACGTTCAAAGTTTTTTCTACTATCGGCTTCCCGCTTGCTCGACAAAATAAATTTTCACTTTATGCTAATTTTTCTTACATTCTTGATTAAATTAAGTAGTTAAACCATCATCGTCACAGACATCATCATTACCATTGTCTGACTAAGGTATATATATTTTAAATCTATAGATTGATGTTGATGTTGTTTCTTAGGCATTCGTCTCCATGGTCCGAATGCCTCACTAATCCTATTGGACAATGATGTGAGGTGCCGAAAAGAGCACGGCAACTGTAGCGATGATTGTAAATAACGTAAATATTATGAGACAGAATCTATCTACTACCATAGCCGCAAACTTCCAATCACTAATGACTTCAGCTTCTTCATCTGCTCTCTTCATTCTATTCGTAATGAACTGTAGTTCTCGAAGGATGTGCTGGAGATCTCGTTGAAAGCTGCCACCGCTGGCAATGTTGGCTTCTTCTATTGTCGTAGGATGTCTTATAAATCCTGCTCCTAGATTCGGATTCAAATTAGAATTGTTTCCAGCACTGCTAGTACTGGTAGTACCTGTTACGTTTCTGAAATCGTCGTCAATGTCTAACACGTTCGCCAAAAGACTCTTTGAAGATCGCTCTTTCAATTCCAGTTCCTTCATTCGACTGTTCATCATGATCGTTTTACGGGTTAACTTTTTGCCTGGTCGACTCATCCCCAAAAGCCATGGCAGCCATTGTAGGAAGACTGATTTGATCTAAAATATACAATTATATTAATACTAATTAACTCCATAAATACAATAAATGTCAAAAAATTGTTTTTTTATTATTTCTTTATCATAGAAAGTGCAACATGGTGAAATATAGTTTTCAAAATAATAACTTATTTCCCAAAAATTAAAAAACGTATGCTTTGTTTATTTATTTTTATGCGAATTTATTACCAAAACAATACATATGTCGATGTTGGTTATTACAATGGCTAATATTTAATTGTCCCGAAAAGATTATTCATAAATTATACCACAGATTTTTGGGTTAAAAATAGGTTGATTGAACCTTAGTACAAATGTGCAGAATTTTTTTTTAGATAATTTGGGTCATTCTGAGCAAAAAAGGGCTCCTGTCATTTTTCTCTAAAATTGATGGTTGTCGAGTTATATGCGATTAAAAATTTGAAAAATGCAAAAATGGCCATTTTCAAGTTATATGCGATTAAAAATTATTATTATAAAATTCAAAAAGTAACCAAATTAAGTTTTAAACCCCTTCTTTAAGGTCCTGAAGAGATTATTTTATTACAAAGCTGTTATTTTTAATTATTAACAATTAGCGCTATAGTCCAGGATTTATCGTCGCCCCCGTTAGTGAAATTATTCCGATTCGATTTTTTTGCACAAACTTCCTCAAAAAGAGGTTCTAACATATCTACAGGGTGCCGGACGGTGCCGTGGTCGAAAAATTGTTTTAAGAACAATTTTTTTAAACAAATTCACAAAAATAATTTTTTTTACTTTGAACAAATTTTTTTTAAAATAATTTGGGACATTCTAAGCAAAAAAGGTCTCTTGTGATTTTTCTCTAAAATTGACTGTTGTCGAGTTATACGCGATTTAAAATTTAAAAAATGCGAAAATGGCCATATAACTCCACAACAATCAATTTTAGAGAAAAATCACAAGAGACCTTTTTTGCTCAGAATAATCCAAATTATCTAAAAAAAATTGTTCCCAATGAATAAATTATATTTGTGAATTTGTTTAAAAAAATTGTTTAAACAATTTTTCGACCACGACACCGCCCGGCACCCTGTGGATGTGTTATAAGGACCTCTTTTTGAGTAAGTTTGTGCAAAAAAATCTAATCGAAATAGTTTCGCTAACGGGGGCGACGATACAGTTGGACTATAGCGCTAATTGTTAATAATTAAAAATGGGAGCTTTGTAATAAAATAATGACGAAAATCTCTTCAGGACCTTGAAGAAGGGGTTTGAAACTTGATTTGGTTACTTTTTGAATATCATAATAATAATTTTTAATCGAGTTATTAAGACTTGAAAATGGCTATTTTCGCATTTTTCAAATTTTTAATCACATATAACTCGACAACAATCAATTTTATAGAAAAATGACGAGAGACCTTTTTTGCTCAGAATGGCCCAAATTATCTAAAAGAATATTGTTCAGAATAAAAAAATTATTTTTGTGAATTTGTTTTAAAAAAAATTGTTTAAATAATTTTTCGACCACGGCACCGTCCGGCACCCTGTGGATATATTATAAGGACCTCTTCTCGAGTAAGTTTGTGCAAAAAAATCGAATCGAAATAATTTCGCTAGCGGGGGCGACGATACTGCCCAGTCTATCAGCCACGGCACACTGGTTGGGAACCTCTGATTTAGAGACTCACAATACGACTCCTTTAGAGATTTGTATATGTTGCAAGACACATTCAAGTCTGTAGCAGTCTTTTGCAATGTTTTGCTACTCTTGTCAAAACGTTGTAAAATATCGTACCACATGTTTAGAAGATTAGCATTCTCTAATTTAATTTATAATCTTATATTTATATTTATAATCGATAATCTCTTATCGATTTACAGTAGCGGTAATTATTAATTTATTTTGGGAAATAAAAATTCAATTTTTTTACTAAAATTTTTTTTGCCCAAACGCTGCGGCCCCCTTTTGCTTGCGGCCCTAGGCCGCGGCCTAGTGGTAAATCCAGCACTGTAAGTGGATTATTCAGATGCTTCAGAGTATAATAATGTCTGCAGATAAGTATGAAGATGTTACAAATCTGAGGGTAACTAAAGGATGTCCTCAAGGGAGTGTACTGTCACTAACATTATGGAATATAGTCTTTGAATACTTGATTCATGACTTGGTAGCCAAGGAATCTGGGTTCAGGATTTCGTAGACGACATTGTAATGACAAGGAGAAAACTTCCCAATACTATTGCGAATCAGACGCCCTTCATTACATAGAGAATTGATGTCTGAAAGAGAATGTTTATGTGAACCCTACCAAAACTAAATTAGTAGCCTTCACGAATAAGAGCAAGCTTGCTGGAGTGAGTGAACTCAGTGAACTGAAAATGTTTGGGGAGGAACTAGAACGAACCAATAAGGTCAAGTTTCTAGGGATATTTCTGGATTACAAACTCAATTAGAACACTCACATTAACAATATAACCAACAGGGCTACGCTACTCTTCTGAAACTGCAGACGAGTTGTACGTAAAACCTGGAGCTTGAAACCAAAGGTAATCTGTTGGTTCACCGGCGCCCATACAAAAATTTTCAGGGGGGGGGGGCAGACGTGAAGATGTTGCACATTATATTCTGTATACTTTGGATAACCATATATAGTTTACAGCACCCGAAAAGCTAGGGGGGGTACGGCCTCCCCCCTGTCCATGGGTATGGGCGCCCATGTGTTGGTTATACACATCAGTGATATAATCGAAAGTTACTTATGGTTCAGTACTTTGTTGAAAAAACATGGCTTTAAAATCTTGAGCGACCTCTCTCACAACGCTACAAAGACAAGCGCTTCTAAATATATGTAAAAGAAGCCATGAATAGTATAGGAACGACATCTTTAAGTTATCAAAGGTCTCCCTCTACTGGAATTATATATTTCCACGGTAGTCTTAAGATCATCTTATATTTAAAGCAAACACTAGAGGGCCGATTTATGTATTGAATATTCTTAAGGACACCCATCTTTATGATGAACTCAGATACAACCAGAGCAGAACTAATGTTCATTGAGAAGAATTAACACAATTGAGGCGCTCAGAGCAACAGTGGCCTAATAAACCCCAAAAAACGAAGTTTCGAGATAAATGCAAGTGGCTTAGGCCACTGTTGCTCTGAGCGCTTCAATTATACCATCTAGAGAACAAAAAGACCCAAATATTAATGGGACTCAATATGGTTCACTGATGGATCTAAAACTGCCCATGGTACTTCATCAGCAGTCTTTGGACAGAGGTGTAATTATAATATATCTTACAGCCTAGGTCAATATACAATAATGAATATTGTGTTCCAGGCTGAAATTTCTTTTTGGTGGTTTGATGATGGAGACCTCAAAGCAAAGAAAATCAACATTTATACAGATAGCTAAGTGGCTATTCTGGCACTCACCAAATAAAGAGTGGTGAAGAACTAAAATCTTCTCAATAAGCTGACAAAAGATATCTAGTAAATCTAAGTGTCTTTAATATGGGTGCCAAGTTATGAACGGGTGCACGAGAAAGAATGAGCAGATTCTTTGGCAAAACAAAGCTCGACAGAAATCTTTGTACGTCCAGAACCGTTCTGTGGCATCACTTAAGGTGCTCCAAAAAGGAAATACAGAAGTGGCTGATAAGGAATCATAAAAAGAAATGGAGAGCGAGCCAATGGCAAATCCAGACGAAGAAAATAATCAGAAATATTGATTAAAAACTCTCGGATAATTTGATGAAATTCAATAAACAAGAGATCAAAACGGTCACCGAAATATTGACTGGACATTGTCGTTTAAGAAAACATCTATATTAACTAGGTAAAGTGAATGAACTATGATGCAGAAAATTGGAAACGGAAGAAAAGGCTGCCATACACATCCTATGTCCTTGCAATGTGCTAAGCGATATGAGCCAGAAGAGATCCTAAAACTACCAGTTAGGACACTGTTGTCCTTCGTTAAGGCCACAGGACTTAAATGGAAAAAACAAGGTCTAGTACAAAGGTCTTACGAACCAGGGTAAGAGATTAACCTGTCTTTCCTGAACTAACAAGTAAGAAGGAGAAGAAGAAGAGGTTCAATCTGTTTTATAACAAAATATCACACTTTTAGTTTTTCGTTCAAAAAAATTTGACTTACCCATTGAGGCATCTCATGAATATCAGCGGTACGATGATGGTAATTAAGTACCACAACTGTAAGTACCACAGAAGAAGCCACCATAAACATAATACAGTTGAAATATGTTCCTGTAACATCCGTCAAGTTAGATATTATCTTTGTAACTATTGTGCACAAAAAACACTACATCTAATAATACTACACTATGCTACAAACATAAAATTAACCAAAACTAAAAAAATACGGTAAGTTTGTACAAAATAAATAAGTGAATTATGGAATATGTCAAGCATAAAATACCCTGAACACCATGATGTCTACTATATGTACACCCAACTTTCTTCTAAATCAAAATATAAACAATGGTATACTTTTTTTTTCTACTGACACTCACACGCAAGCTTTTTACATCAAATATCAATAAATATGTCTAAATTCTTCACGTACTACGATCGTACCCTCCTCAAATGATATTCACATGAAATTCACAGGCCGAGGTCGATGAGACAGTGCCGTTCGTCAACATTAGGTATTTTTTAACAAACATAGCTGAACGTTGCTTATTTTAGTACAAAAAACTAACCAAGCAATAAACTTTCAGGAACCAAAATGTTTCTTAATTTGATAAAATACGTATTCAGCTACAAGTAATAATAAATTCAATAAACCAGTGTCTATTTGAGTGATTAGATGTGTAGTGATTTTTTAGTTTTAAACGTTAGATAGTCATTTTGGAATTGTTTTCTAGTAATTAAATATTCGTTAACTACTGAAAATTATCTGAAATATCATAAGAACTTGTTCTAATACATTGCCAATTGCTTAATTAGTTTAATTCTTGCAATTTCTTAAATCTTACAGTAAAAATAATTTTTACTTTTCCACTCTCATACTTTAAACCAATTACAATTTCAATACATGTATCATAATAAGCTTCATTATGATACAGATGTTCATTACGATACGATACATATTTTTAACCAACAGAATCGTGAGATGACGTTCTGTCTCAAAGGTGGCATATGCGGAATGAGCTATCTCAAGTCAAATGCATATGCTTGGATACAATAGGTATGTTGAAAATTTAACCTCGAATAAATTTTAATAATTGTAATATTCAAAAATATAAATGTATCAATAAATTTAAATATATTTTTTTGCAGTGAATGATCATAGAAAAAGTCATGTATGCAATTTGCATTTAATTGACAGTGTAATGCTCGTATTCTATACGACACTCGCCCCTTCACGACTCTTGTCGTATTCGTCATACTCACATCATAATCTACGTTTAAATTCTATTATACTATTTTTATAGTTCAATGAACGTAGTCGTCTCTCTAGCTCAAGATATAGATCAAATGGAAGCTATTAGTTAATCAATGTGGGTGTATTATCTAACTTTGGAAGTTTTTAATTAAAAAAAGTTCAACGATATTGTCGCCAAAAGGAACTTATTATGAACACCCTTATTATGAAATTAGCAAGAAAATAGTAACAATACATATACATATTTACCCATTGTATTTTTAGTCCAGGAGGTGTCTTTTTTGAAACACCCTCATTTGGGTAAATCGTATACTTACAATTTATTTTTTTTGATTTAATGGCTTCGAGATATTATTAGAAATGATAATTTTACTTTGCGGACATTTCAAAAGGTGGATTAAATTTCTTATTAAACAATTTGTGAAATAAAAGAGTGCGTGACACTTGCGGAGTGCCGACAGAATAAACACTTCTTATACAAGGTGTAACAAAAATACAGGTCATAAATTTAGTCACATATTCTGGGACCAAAAATAGTTCGATTGAACCTAACTTACCTTAGTACAAATATGCACATAAAAAAGTTACAGCCCTTTGAAGTTACAAAATAAAAATCGATTTTTTCCAATATATCGAAAACTATTTGAGATATTTTATTGAATATAGACATGTGGCATTCTTATGGCAGTAGTATCTTAAGAAAAAATAATAGTGACTTTTAGACACCCCATAAAAGTTTTATGGGGGTTTTGTTCCTTTAAACCCCCCCAAACTTTTGTGTACGTTCCAATTTAATTATTATTGTAGTACCATTAGTTAAACACAATGTTTCAAAACTTTTTTGCTTCTTAGTACTTTTTCGAATAGTCGAGGTTTTATCGAGATATTTTGAATATTTGTCAAATCCACCACATTTTGTACCGGGTGTCCCAATAAGAATGACTCTCGGCCATATTTCAGGAACCGTTTATACTACAGCTTTGGGAAAACAAATTTTATAACAAAAGTTGCCCCGAGAAAATCCTGGAAATTATTTTCGTAATTGTAAGTCCACCGCTAGAGGGCGTAATTGAATATCAAAAATTAAAAAATCGAAATTTTACAAAATTTGCCTAATGAATGGGCACTAGAAATCCAATCGTCGTATTCTTCATACAATTCTGTGCATATTTTATTTCACAAGTTTAAGTCTACCTATGTAAATAAGAGATGGGGGTGAGTGGGAACCTTGTTATGAAAAAATCGCTGTAAGTCCGGTTCTGTTTAATCGATTTTTATAAACTTGGTCTTATTGAAAACAGCTCTTTTTCGTCAATGTAATAGTTATAACTTGGAAACAGCATATTACGTAATATGCCGGCTAGAAGGCGCTATTTATTGTTTTTTAGAAATCTAGTTTTCTTTGGAAAATATTAAATACAAGTATGTATATTTTTCCCAGTATTACAAAATTAGACTAAATTAGCAACAGAATACCGAAAACCGCATGTCGATACCTTTTTTCTATCTCGAGATATCTTAAGAAACGTGTAAATTTTAAAAATAACAGTTGCTGTCATATAAGTGGAAATATATAGAAGCACGTAGTGTGCTATGAAAAAAAAAACAAAGAAACATTGTCCAGATGTCACCGTATATAATGAATCAAAACAACAATAAGACAAATAACACTATAAAATATAACAAAAAAAGAGTGTGTGTACTTTGTACGCGAGTAAGAAGTTATATTTCTACTATTATGATTTTAACGAAATAAATATATTTTAAACAGTTTAATTTTATTTTTGTTTAAATATTACACTAATTTTAATACTTAAAATAATACCAAAAAAATAGCGTTAATATGTAAATTTTTATGAATTGCTGCCTCCGCGCATTTGCTTTTCTCTCGATGAATCGTAGAAAATATAAAAACGTCAGATTTTCTACACAAATTTTTAATTTTTATTTCATTATATTTTAATATCAATTATCCTATTCCCAACTAAGATAAATACATAACTGTTATTGTCACCGGTAAACTAAGTTAAGGAAGTCAAAGTGGACACAAGTAGTGTGCTATGGAAAAAATTAGAAGTATTAATTCAAAAAGTCATAATGTGTCAAATTATGTGTCAAATCAGTAAAACATAAAAATTTGTTCATTGATGGTTTGTTGCGGTTTGTTTCTATTAAAATTTATATAAAATTTATACAGAGTGAAATTCAAGATGATTCTTACAAACTAAGAAGCATTTGACATGATAGCCACATTCTTTGAATGCATAAGAAATGCAACTGTTGCGGCTAGAATATATGCAATGAAATATCCCCAAAGACGTCACCCCAGTAGTAGAGTTTTTCATATTTTGTTTTGATTTATTATATACGGTGACATGTGGAAAATGTTTCTTTGTTTTTTTCCAAAGCACACTACTTGCTTCTATATATTTCCACTTACATGACAGCAACAGTTATGTTTAAAATTTACACGTTTCTTAAGATATCTCGAGATAGAAAAAGGTATAGACATGAGGTTTTCGGTATTCTGTTGCTAATTTGGTCTAATTTTGTAATACAGGAAAAAATACATACTTGTATTTAATATTTTTCAAAGAAAACTAGATTTCTAAAAAGAAAATGAATAGCGCCTCCTAACCGGCATATTACGTAATAGGCTGTTTCCAAATTATAACTATTACATTGACGAAAAAGAGATGTTTTCAACAAGACCAAGTTTGCAAAAATCGATTAAGCAGAACCGGACTTACAGCGATTTTTTCATAACAATGTTCCCACTCACCCCCACCTCTTATTTGCACAGGTAGACTTAAACTTGTGAAATAAAATATGCGCAGAATTTTATGAAGAATACGATAATCGGATTTCCAGTGTCCTTTCATTAGGCAAATTTTGTAAAATTTCGATTTTTTAATTTTTGATATTTAATTACGCCCTCTAGCGGTGGACTTACAATTATGAAAATAATTTCCAGGCTTTTCTCGACGCAAATTTTGTCATAAATTTTTTTTTCCCAAAGCTGTACTATAAACATTTCCTGAGATATGGCCGAGCGCCATTCTTATTGGGACACCCGGTACATGGTTAAGTACGATTATGGAGACTTGGAGACTAAGGGCCGGTATTTCAATAGCTACTTAAGCTTTTGCTTAGCTAAGGGCCGGTATTTCCAACCTCACTTAAGCCAAAGCTTACTTTAAGCCTTTGCTTAAGCTTAGATGCCTGTATTTCCACTTCAATTTGAGGCTTAAGCCTAGGCTTAAACCAAATAATTTTAAGCTCGCGCGGGAGTTGGTTAAAATTTGTTTTCTGTTTTTTGAGGTTATTTCTATAGATTATTAATTATAGAGTTGTTTTGAAAACCAACTTTTAAGTAATAACGTTATTATTGGATTATTAAATAATAATTTATTAATTTATTAATCGTAATAACGATTATTAAAATTCTTACTACTTTTGGAAGGTGTAGGCACATGAAAATTGTTTATTTCTGCAATGCTTGGTAGGAATATTTATTTTACAAAAATAAACTTACATTCCAATTTGACATTTTAAGGAATATATCCAATAAACAAAATTACAAAGACAGATTATTGCTTATGCAAAATAACAATAAAAATATAACCAGAGAAAATATAGACAATAAACTAAAAACACACATGTACCATGTACACAAAATTAAGTGAAGTTAAAATAACATTGATACAGATGACAAGATAAAATTAAATGTCAACAGTAGTGGTTTTTACCTCAGAACAGTTAGCTCTGGCACTTTGACGTATTCAGAGGTACCAAACCAATTAACTTTACAGCTGAGCATCAGTTTAGTTAAGAGAATGATGGAAATACGGCACCCAGCTTAAGCTTATCCTTAACTTTTGACACAGGCTTAGCTAAGCAAAAGCTTAAGTAGCTATTGAAATACCGGCCCTAAGCCTGTGTCAAAAGTTAAGGAGAAGCTTAAGCTGGGTGCCGTATTTCCATCATTCTCTTAACTAAACTGAAGCTCAGCTGTAAAGTTAATTGGTTTGGTACCTCTGAATACGTCAAAGTGCCAGAGCTAACTGTTCTGAGGTAAAAACCACTACTGTTGACATTTAATTTTATCTTGTCATCTGTATCAATGTTATTTTTACTTCACTTAATTTTGTGTACATAGTACATGTGTTTTTAGTTTATTGTCTATATTTTCTCTGGTTATATTTTAATTGTTATTTTGCATAAGCAATAGATCTGTCTTTGTAATTTTGTTTATTGGATATATTCCTTAAAATGTCAAATTGGAATGTAAGTTTATTTTTGTAAAATAAATATTCCTACCAAGCATTGCAGATATAAACAATTTTCATGTGCCTAGACCTTCCAAAAGAAGTAAGAATTTTAATAATCGTTATTACGATTAATAAATTAATAGATTATTATTTAATAATCCAATAATAACGTTATTACTTAAAAGTTGGTTTTCAAAACAACTCTATAATTAATAATCTATAGAAATAACCTCAAAAAACAGAAAACAAATTTTAAGCAAAGGCTTAAACCAACTTCCGCGCGAGCTTAAAATTATTTGGTTTAAGCCTAGGCTTAAGCCTCAAATTGAAGTGGAAATACAGGCATCTAAGCTTAAGCAAAGGCTTAAAGTAAGCTTTGGCTTAAGTGAGGTTGGAAATACCGGCCCTTAGTAATAATATGAAAATTCATTTATGATTTACAGTTTTAGGTATATTTTGAACCATATTAAAAAAGAAGCCACATCTCGATAAAAGGTGCCTTATCGTAAAAATACAAAGAGGCAAAAATTTTTAAAAACACTGTGTTTAACTAATGGTATCGCAGTAATAGTTTAATTGGAACATACACAAACATTTGGGGGGTTTAAAGCAACAAAACCCCCATAAAATTTTTATGTAAACATATTAAAGAAGAAGCCGCAACTCGTTAAAAACTGCCTGATCGAAAAAATACTAAGAGCCAAAAAAGTTTTAAAAATATTTAATTTAACTAATGATACCACGATACTAATTTAATTGGAACGTACACAAAAGTTTGGGAGGGTTTAAGGGAACAAAACCCCCATACAATTTTTGTGGGGTGCACAAATTACACTATAATTTTTAATGTTGTTCTGAAGCTATTTCCTTGTGGCATTTTTATGATTAATTATTTATATGGGAAATAAGCCACAATTAAAATGAAAAAAATAATTTTATTAACGTTTCGACGCCCAAATCGGGTGCCGTTGTCAAAATACAAAATATTACTAAATAAACAAAAATGTTGTTGCTAAGCAAAAAAATTCTTCTAATAATTTATTTAATCTGACTCATTTATATTGGCAATTTAGACATATATTATACATTTTAAAGTAGAAGACTTTAAAATGATATTGCCAATATTTATGAGTTGCTATAATTTTAATTATTAATAATTTTTAATAATATATTTAATAAAATAATTAATAATTAATAATAATTAAAACTATAATTTTTATTTAAGATGTTCCTGCCATACGATTGCCACATGTCCATTTTCGTTAAAAAATCTCTAATAGTTTTCGATATATTTGAAAAAATCGATTTTCATTTTGCAACTTCAAAGGGCTGTAACTTTTTTTATGTGCATATTAGTACTACGGTAAGTTAGGTTCATTCGAACTATTTTTATTCCCAGAATATGTGATTTAATTTATGACCTGTATTTTTGTTACACCCTGTATATTCAATTATATTCGATTCGATCCGAGTCGATTTATTTTATTTAATTTTATTATATTATATTATGAATTTCTTTAAAACTATACTCGAATTGTATTTTTAAACATCTTATTTATTTTATATAATAATTAAATTTCCTGTCAAATGGTATTTATGTTTTATTAGATAATAATTTAGAATTTAGTTTGACTTTGACGAATCTGTCAAACTCAAACGTATCTAAACTACGTATATTTTGTTGATACACACAAACATAATAATTTATTAATATTTGAATATAACTAAATAATAAACAAATGATATAATTCATTTATTCAATTTGTTTAAAATATGAATAATAAGTGTATAGATATGTACATTACGGTATACCCCAAGGTTACCACTCGCGCGATTTTTGAATGACGCCCAATGCAATTTTAGTCCCGTCAAAATTCCATTCCGAGCGATAAGAAGTATTCACTTCAAATATTCAATTTTTTTCCCTCTTTTTCGTTGCTATACATTTTAAAAAAATTTTGTGAAGACTGAAAATTTTGCAATTAAATTTCCTACCAGATAGAATTGATTGTAAATTAAACAAATAATTATTATTCTTGAAAAAGTAGCAAAAACCATCAAAAAGGGTGAAAAATCAATATTTGTTAAAAAAATGGTAAAAAGTTACTCTATTTGTTTATTATCTTAAAAATTGTAGAGTTGTTTAAAAATTATCCAGGCCCTTCTATTCAATATATTTTAATTTTATTTGAAAGCTTGAATCCTTTTTATATGCAAAAAATTTCACGTAGGTATGTAAAACTTTTTTGTCAGCTCTGCATAATTTTGAAAATTAATAACATTTTTCAAAAATTTAGATTGCAAAATTATTTTGCGAAAACTTCTCGATCAAGTGTACTGAAATTTTGTGTAGTGTGTATTTTATATTGAAAATATTTTCTGGATAAATTTTGAAGGATCTATGTGGCTTTTAAATACCTGAAAAAGATTACTGAAAAACATTGAGTTTTGACCATTTTTTAAAGTTTTTTTTTTGCTAATTTTGCAGTAATATCTAATAATTATTTCTCCAATTTGTAAGTAATTCTATCTTGTAGGAAATTTAATTGCAAAAGTTTTTTGTGTTTTTTTAAAATGCATAAAAAACATGAATTTTTTCACAAATTGTTAAAAACTTCAACCCACCTTTTGAAGTGTCCGCATGGTAAAATTTTTATTTCTAATAATATTTCGAAGCGGTTCAAGCAAAAAATAAAACCATATATGATTTACTAAACCCAAAACAAAGATCGCCTGGTCTAATTACTTTTTTCGGCTTGTGAATTAAGTGCTACGACTAAATTAACTTTCAAATGTAGGGCTTTGATTTGACAGATCTTGAATTGATTGGCGATTATGTTTATTTAGTATTTTCCAAAAAAAAATTATGTATTCATATGAAAAAATATTTTTTTGTTTTTGTTTTGTTTCATTGTTGTTTTCAAGAAGGAATAATCACAAAAGGTATTTTATATTGTTTTTACCAAGTTAAGAAACATTTTTAGTCTAATCTAAAAGTCTAAATAGTTTTTAACATTATTTTCTGTTTATATCACGTCATTTCACCAACACAGAAAGAAAATAAGGTAGGGAACAAATCTACTATATATACAGGGAAAGGACACACTCTTGCAGGTTGTTAGTTCAAAGTTTGTTTATTCGTTTGTTGATGAAATTATATTTAATTGTCGAATTATATTGTTCGAAAATTCAAAATATTAAACATTTAATAATTGTTAAAAAATACCTACGCTAAAACACAAATGTATAAGTAATAATTATGATTAAAAATATTAAGGGGCAGAACTGAAGTAGAAACTTGTATTACCTCCAGAACTTATTATCTAGTGTTTCCAAATATCTGTTAAATAATTAGTTTTTCCATTTAAATCACATTCATATTGTTACAGTATTAAAAGCAAGAAAAAATTATAAGAAGAATAACAAAACAGGTTTATTTCAAAATAATACAGAAATTGAAACGTATACCTAGAAAAAGGTCTTAAAAAACTTTTATTCAATTCACAATTTACATTTTTTTGGTTTAAAAACGAAGTAAGAGTTAAACAGTTTCTTGAACTACATAACTACTGAATTTATTCAAGCTCTTAATTATTAATAATAATACTCAATATACCTTATAACTAATTTATAAAGTTTGCAAGGAGCAGTAATATTTGTACAGTAATAATATGCTTAAAAACCACTCAACACGCCGGAGGTATTATCTAAATTATAAAGTTGTAACGGCTTATAAAGCAATCAAACTTGGAAATCTCATAAATTTAAATAACTAATAATGACAACAGAATAATTTATATTTGAAAAAGGCTTTTTTAGATTTAATTAAAATGGATATAAATCGTCAACTTTATTACAATAAAGTGTTAGAATTAAATTGGATGTAACACAAGAAAAACTGTACCTATAATAGACATACAAGATATTAGATTCTGACATTAGATTAGATTAAATAGAACATTTAATATGGCATTAGAAGCATTAGATATTTTTGAAAGAAAAGTTAATGCATTCTCCGAGAACAACGAAAAAAAATGGATATAGAGATGGTAAAGTTCATAATTCTATCTCTATATCCATTTTTTTTCGTTGTTCTCGGAGAATGTATTAACTTTTGAAATGTTCAAAGATATACCTACCTATCTCAGAATTACAAATGGTACAGAGGTACTAACTTCGAAAGCTGGTCACGGAGAGTCTGGGAAAATATGGGGAAGTTAACTGTCGGCGGACGATAAAATACAATAAATCTTTTCGCCAGTTTATAGCCCAAACTTATTTGATCAGCAACTATAAGAATAACACTATAAGGCCTTTCTAAGAAATCATCTGACAATAATAGTTAACATTATAAAAAACTGCCTAGATAGTCGCAGATATTAATGATGTAGGTGCTTTTTGACATTCGTCATAGTAATATCTTGCCAATAGTCAAACGATGGTGCTACCATTAAACAAGTAAGTTTCTTATAGGAGGCTAATGGTAAAGAGAACGAATGAGAAGAGAAGAGAAAGAATGGTAAAGTCAGAGAACTTATAAACATTCACTTTCCGGCCTCAACAATTCTGAATAAAGCAGATATGTGAACCAACATAGACCAAAGGCTGACTGGATCAAATTCTATAGAATGGGAAATAATCACAGGAATCACAAGACCTAGCAGAATTAGATGGGCATAAATCAATTTCAGCCAGGGACAGATGGCATATATCCGATACTTTTGTAAAAGGGTTTATAGGTATTGATAACATACATGCAAGCTCCTCAAAGCTAGTTTAGTATAGGAGGTCGTATCAGAAATATGGCAAAAAGTTAAAATCATATATTGCCTAAGGTCTTTTCTTTTAAAGATATAAGAGACCGAGTGCTAAAACATAATCCTCTAAGCAACGGTCAATATGAATACTAATCTGGTAAATCTACGGACCCAGAGTTCGATGATATAAATAGGCTTGTTTCCAAGTGAAATGAGAACAAAGCAATTGCTACTTTTTAGATATTGAAGGGGCATTTGATAATGTTATTACCAACTCTTCTATAAAGGCAATGAGTGGACAAGGTACACCTGAGGTAATATGCAGACGAATAAGGGCATTTCTGGAGAAGAGGATTGTAATATCCACTCTGGGTAAAACAAACATGAAAGCAAGACCAGGTGTAGGCTGTCCACAAGGAGAAGTTCTGCCACATCTATTTTGGACAACCTTGGTAGATGATCTCAGAAATCTGTCTAGAGACAGACTGTAATAGAGAATGCAATTGTCGTCAGGTGGTATCTGGGAGAATGCAAGTAGCCCTAAAAATATAGTTGATAACTGGTGTAAACAAGAGAAACTGATAGTCAATGCTCAAAAAAATAAAAACCGTCAACTTCGCAAAAAGACAGCATTACAAGGCCTAAAACCATCTGTGCTGGAAGTAATAGAGATTTCATTTGCCAAAGAAACAAAATATCTAAGGGTATATTTTAATTATAGGAATACTCACAATCTGAAAACCACTGAAATGCTACTATGTCCTTGAGCAGATGTAGAATTATCTACGGTAAGAATTAGGAAGCATACTGAACACGACAGGAGGAGCAGATGAGGATATTAAAACACGAATTGGTCAAGCACAGACAGCATACTATATGTTAAATAATATATTATGAAAATGTAATGAGATAAAACTGGACACCAAAGTAAAAATCTTCAATAGTAATGTAAAGGTAGTCTATTATATGGATCTCAAACTTGGAGAATAACAAAAGACAACACTGGTAAGATTCAATCCTTCATTAATAAATGCTTAAGAAAAATTCCAAGAATATTTTGGCCAACCGGATGAAGAACTCAAACTTATGAAAAAAAAAACAAGAACCAAAACATAAAGAAATAAGAAAGATGAAAATGGTTGAGTCATACTCTGCGGAAACCTGACACAGACATAACAAAACAATCATTGGAATTTCAACCTCCAAGAAAACGGAAACAAGGGAGGCCGATAAATATATGGAAGGAAACAATTATTAAAGAAGCAGGAAACGTCGGCCTAACCTGGAAAGAAGTCAGAGAAAAAGCACAAGATCGACAAAAATGGAGAGTGACAGTAGATGCCCTATGTTACAGTGGAAACGAAGAGGATAAGTAAGTAAAGTAAGAATTGGGGCTCAACCCCAAAATGACTCTATGGTTATACACAAGGGTTATTAGACTAATGATAACCTAGGGGCATGTGACGTGGTTAACAATGACACAGTAAGTGGGAGACATAAGGCTGCTAACTAATACATAAAGGGTAGCATGCCTGTGTATTACGGGGACCATAAAAACAAATCCGACTGCGGCATTGGAAATCTATGGAAATATTGCTAAAACTCCTATTTATTTTCATACAGAACAAAGCCAGATCATTGATGCACAGATTAATGCATAGTCAGCAACACATAAGCCACGCGCATAGTACTGACAATAGCTAATTGAGGAGCTAAAAGTAGATATTATATTGGGGCAACCCGTCGATACAACAGCTACGAGATATAGCTTTGACAATAAATTCAAAATTAATATAGCAAGTAGCGAAGATTAAAAGGAAGGTATACCTACCCATACAAGCGGAAGCTACCTGGTACACTGATGGCTCAAAAACTTTGGAGAGTGTAGGAGCCGTTGTAGTAGGGTCAAAGAAAGGGGTACATTTTCCGGTAAATCTATTAAGAATTCCACAATTTTCCAGGCAGAAATAACGGCAATCCATTATTGCGTGGAACAAATGGAAAGGCAGAAAAGAACGTATGGTTCAATTGCCAATTTCACAGCGCTTAGGGCATTTAATTTTGTAAAGGTCAATTATTAGCTAGTATGGGATTGTATGGATGCCATAACTAAACTAGAAGACCGTAAGGGCAATGATAAAGCAGATGAAATGGCCAAACAAGGCTGATCAACGCCACTCGTTGGACCGGTTATGTGAACTGGGTTAAAATTGTAATAAAAATCAAGAGTAGCTTCTCATAAATAGATTTTTGATTGATATTAGGGCATGAAGTTAGAATAGGAAAAGACAATCAAACTTGTGAGATCCATCGTCGTATAGACTTGGAATTGGCAGCATTTGGCAAGCTGCGACGTATTCTAAAAGAAACGCTACCGATTTGCTTGAAGAAAAAAGTTTACCAATGCATACTACCGGTAATAACAAATGGTTCCGACACCATAACTTTGACTAAACATTCTGCATATAAATTGAGAATAACCCAAAGAAAAATGGAAAGAGGAATGTTGGGAATAGCAAGAAGATATATGGTACCAAATAGGATAGTGAGAGAGAGGACCAAAGTGACAGATGTCATAGAAAAAATTGCACAAGTCAAATGGAGATGGGCTGGACATGTAGTACGTTTAAATGATAATAGGTGGACCAAAAGACTCATAGAATGGAGACCTAGAGAAGACAAAAGATACCGAAGTAGACCACCAAAAAGATGTATGGATGACTTGAGAAAAACAGTGGGAAATTAGATACAGAAGGCACGAGATAAAAAACAATGGAAAAATATGAAGGAGACCTATATCCAAAAGTGGATGCCAGCGGTTGAGGAATGATGATGATTGATGTTTGGAAACAAACGTTTGTAAGACGTTAATGTAATTCGGTAAATTATCGTATTGAAATATAGTTGGTACAGAATACCAGAGGAATGGAGATCAAGCATCCTATTACCTCTCTTCAAAAAAGGAGACAAATTGGACCCGGAGAATTATAGAGGAATTAACTTAATAAACACAACATTAAAATTAACAACCAAAGTGATATCAAACAAACTGAATGAAATTATAACATTAGTAGAAGAACAACAAGGTTTTAGGTCGGGAAGATCATGCACTGACGCTATATTTATAATTTGGCAAGTTCAAGAGAAGTCGTTAGAATACAACAAACTGGCATATTTATGTTTCGTGGATCTTAAGAAAGCATTTGACAGAGTCAAATTAAAGGACATTATCCATTTGCTATACTCAAGAGAGGTACCTCTAGGAATAATTAAAACGATCGAAAAGATCTACCAGAACAACACAATAAAAGTAAAAGTAGAAGATGAACTAACTGACTCAATTGAAGCTCGCAATGGGATAAGACAGGGGATCCCTTGAGTCCTTCCTTGTTCAACCTGATCATGGATGAAATAATAAAAAAAGTAAGAACAAAAAAGGATACCAAAGGGGAGAAAAACAACTTAAAATAATCTGCTATGTAGACGATGCAATACTAATCTCTCAAAGTGAAGATGATTTTCAACGTATGCGCAATCAGAACCAATTTAACACAACCGCCAGAAAATTTAACATGTTAATTTCCCCAAAAAAGAGAGTCAGATAATAGAACAAGTGATGAAGTTTAAATACCTAGGCATCACACTATCTAGCTACGGAAGGTTCGAAACAGAAGTGCAAGATCAAGTAAATAGAGCAGACAAAGCCGCAAGTTGCCAGAATGACACAATATGGAGAAATAAAAATCAGACCAATAATGACATACGCGCCAGAAACACGACCCGACAGAGAGAGGACAAAAAGATTGCTCGAAACAGCGGAGATAAAAACACTTCGAAAAATCGATGGTAAGACTCTAAGGGACAGAACTAGAAGTACAGATATACGACGGTGATGCAAGGTGGACAACATTAATAACTGGGTTAGTGTAAGAAACAGAAAAATGAATGGAACGACTACATAAGCCAAATGACAACAGATAGAATAGTAAGGACAGCGAGAGACGGTTCCCCAATAGCCCAATAAAATAAAATAAAATCAAAATGTAATTCCGTACAGGTTGGAATAATTTTTTTATCAAAGTTTAGGTCCCAACAAAAGATATTTTCAAGAAAGTATATGATTCATATGAGGGGATCATTGTTTAAATAATTAAAAATCGGTAATTTTTGCTCAAAATTTACTTTTTTAAGTGCTGCGGTAATTTATGTTCATATTAAGGTTTTTACAATTTTTTTCTGCAAAGCTGAAGAAACAATTTTTTATATAAGATTTACTGAATTAAATTTGACCCTTAATTTATTTAAATAATTGTAAATCAAAATTGAAAAACAAATTTCCAAAGAAATATTATTTTCATCATAAATAAATAGTATAAAACATTTTGTTTCACAGAAAAAGTTGCGCTATGGTAACAGTATAAACAGAAAAAAAATTGGTTATTAAATATTACGCAGTTTATGAGATATGTAATTTGTTTGTAAAAAATTACCATTTTTTCAATTGCAAAAACGCGGTTGTTGTCGATAGAGTATACAAGTTTTTAAGATCTCATTTTTTTTACTTTTATGTATATTTTCGACAGATGTATTGACAAATCAAAATTTCAATTAAACACCCCTCCAAAATGGTGTTTGAAAATTGGTGTAATTTGTTTAAAAATTTGTTTTTTTAATAACATCGCCGGGATTATAAATTTTGAAATTATTTTTCGATATTCATGTTTCTGGTAGTTTTTGACACACAAAAGGAAAAAATTTTCTAGATCCATTTTTTGCCGAGATAGCTTTTCTAAGTTTAAAAATTCATATTTTGTTTATTTATCAATATTAACATTTTAAAGTGCGTGAGTACATCTATCAACCCTACTACTCAACAATGTCATTTATACATAGAGTTTTAAATTTTAGAGTATTTTAAAAAATAATGATTTTCATAGCGACCTTAAATGAAAACTTTTTGCATGAAGATTGGTGCAGTAGTACTTTGCAATATCTTCGTTAATAATGGACCAAATTCAATGTTTTTTTTTTTTTAGTTTAGGGTAGCATATAAAAATAATAACATCTAAATGACATTTTTTACAATAAATATTCGTCAATTTGTTGTAAACAATTCTTTTAAATTTTTTTTTCTCTACGTGTAATAATTAAAAATTGACACAAAAAATTTAACAAAATATTACTGAATTAGCATTAAAAATTTGTTAAAGACTTTTTTCTTTGTACAATATTAAAATATATATACACCCACCGGCACAAAATTCCGTCACCCATAATTGTTGATTAAGTTTGACAATTTATAACTTTATTATTTGTGCTCAGATTTTCAACATTCTTGCACCAGCTTGTAGGTGCATGTATTGGTATCGTTTGGTATTATTCCGGTAACAAAAAAATTTTTGCTTGCATGGCATTATACAGGGGTGAATGGAAGCGTTGTATTTTCTTCTAACTCTAAAAAATTCTGTGGACAAAATGGAATAGCTGATTTTGTTTTATAGTCCTGTCATATTATTCCGGAGGCATCACTAAAATTTTGTTTTTTGAATTATCCAAATATCTCTTTTCTGGTAAGAGCTGTACCATTTTTTGTAAATAAAAACACTGATTTACTCATAAAATAGAGGTTGGATTGATAAGATTAGAATAGCACGCATGCAGCCCAGATCTCAATCCTATTGAGCATTTATGGGATGAATTAAAAAAAGCTATTCGCCGCCATCCTAGACCTTCAGAAAATTTGGTATAGTTATGGTCCTGGTAGAGGAATATTGGAGTATACCCTGGCAAGGATAACACATCTTTATTCGATGTTAAACAGATTGCGAGCAGTCGTTGCTGCAAGAGGTGGACATACCCGCTATTGAATTGTTTTGTTTTGGTGTTCATTTTGTTTTGCTAATTTTACTTTGTTTGTTATTTTTAATTAAATAAACCTTCAAAGCAGTGTTTTTATTTGCAGCTCTTACAAGAAAAGGGATATTCGGATAATTCAAAAGAAAAAACCTTAGTGATACCTCCAGGATAATACAAAAGGAGTATGAAACAAAATCAGCCTTCGAATTTTTTCACAGAATTTTTTAAAGTTAGGAAAAAAACAACGCTTCCATTCACCCCCGAATACTGCATATTTTTTTGTGATAAAAATATATTTATATACAGGGTGAGTCACCTCTAACGGGACGGAAGATTACAGCGAAATGGTAAAAGATTTGAATAAAAATTTAAATTATTAGTGTGTAAGTTGATAAAATCTACATTTTAAAATTATTTTTAAATATACAGGGTGTCCCAATAAATGGCGGCGTATCAAAGTTATATTTTTTCTTATGGAACGCCCTATATTTTATTGCATTTTTTTATTGTCCGCAAAAAATAAGGTATAGTTTCCTAAGGCTTCCCTATACCTATGTACAGAGTGTTCTGAGTTATGGTGACTTTTCTTAAAATGTAAAGTTTTAAAAGAAGGCTTATTGTCAAGTTATTTAAGAAATTATGAAAAAAATACTTTTACATCTAAATAATTGGATATTGGTTGAATGTATTTCATGATTAATTATTACATAATTATTTACAGGATGTTCAACATTTACAGTTTCATTATTGGATTATTCAATGTGTCATATGATGCTTATTTTAAATGGAACACCATGTATATTAATACATCATTATACTAAACGGAGTCACCTCTTTCGAATGGTATATGGATGTCCTATACCTAGATCTAATAGTTATTGAGTAATTTACAATTATTTAAATTCTTAATCTGTAAATCGAGTTTAAAACAAAAGATGTATCTCATTGTATGACATTGTCATTTTATGACAGCATGGTCTGGTAATTATCAAAAATATAAACATCCGTGTATGATATTCAAATTAATTTATTCCTAAAAATAAATAATCACGATATCTACGAAAGAGTAGACATGGTACTTTGCATTGGGGAGTGTTTACAAAATTGTATCTTACCTTCTTAAGTTTACGCTCAAAATTATCCTGATAGAAGACACCCAAAAAAGGACGTTTCTGAGCGATTTCAATAGATTCCGTGCTACTGGTAATGTTGCATACGGAAAGTTAAATAAAAATAAACCAGTTATTTGTGATGACGTCAAGGAACTTGATATCCTGCTTATGTTACGGAAAACCCAAATACTAGTAAAGAAAAAATTTCGGGTGATTTGTAAATCAGTCAAACGACCGTTAGAATACTTAAGAGAAACCACTATTATCCATATAAAACTCAACTACACCAGCATTAGACCAAACAGGATTATGATAAATATTTAACTTATCGTTTATGGACTTTAGACTTTATAGAAGATCCTGATTTTTTTACTGTATTGTATACAGACCAATATACCTACTTTTCATAATAATGGTCTAGTAAATAGACATAATTTTCATTTCATTATGATACAGTAAACAAACATTTATTTCGTACAGTTTAAAAATCTAGAGTAACTATAAATATTATTTTTAAAATCAATTTACCGTTTAAGAAAATTGTAAATTATGCAGAAACTATGACTCCTAGTTATAAAACATCCCTATACCATTCGAAAGAGGAACCTGTGCTTAGTACAATAATTTATTAATACACATGGTGTTTTATTTAAAATAAGCATCACATGAAACATTAAATAATCCAATAATGAAACTGTAAATTTTGAACACCCTGTAAATAAATGTGTAATAATCAATCATGGAATACATTAATTATAAAATAAAAACCAGACCGTACTGTCATAAAGTGACAATGTCATACGATGCCATTAATTAACTACATCTTTTGTTTTAAAATCGATTTACAGATTAAGAATTTAAATAATTGTATATTACGCAAAAACTATGAGACCTAGGTATAGGACATCCATATACCATTCGAAAGAGGTAAAATTGTTTAGTAGAATTTTTTATTAATATATGTGGTGTTCCATTTAAAATAAGAATCATATGACACATTGAATAATCCAATAATGAAACTGTAAATTTTGAACACCCTGTAAATAAATGTGTAATAATTAATCATGAAACACATTTAAGCAATATCCAAATATTTAAATGTAAAAGTAATTTTTTTATAATTTCTTAAATAACTTGAGAATTAGCCTTCTTTTAAAACTTTACATTTTAAAAAAAGTCAACATAACTCAGAACACTCTGTACATAGGGTATAGGGAAGCCTTATGAAACTATACCTTATTTTTTGCGGACAATTAAAAAATGCAATAAAATGTAGGGTGTTCCATAAGAAACAATATAACTTTGATACGCCGCCATTTATTGGGACACCCTGTATATTTCAAAATAATTTTAAAATGTAGATTTTATCAACTTACAAACTACTAATTTAAAAATTTTTTCAAATCTTTTACAATTTCGCTGTAATCTTCCGTCCCGTTAGTGGTGACTCACCCTGTATATTTTTATATCTATCCCCTGTATAATGCCAAGCAAACAAAAAAATTTTTATTACCGGAATAATAACAAACGACATCAATACATGTACCTACAAACTGCTGCAAGAATCTTGAAAATGGGAGTACAAATAATAAATTTATAGATTGTCAAACTTAATCAAAAATTTTGGGTGGCGGAATTTTGTGCCGGTGAGTGTATTATGTATTTTACATTTAATCTTACAACCTTTATAACAGGTAGTAGGTACACTAAAAATTGTGTATATATTTGTTAATTTTTTTCACTTATATGCATAATAGATTTATAATAGAAGTTGTCCTCCATTTTTTTTATATATTTTCTTTTGTATTAACCTTAACTTCGCGAGATTTTGCCAATGATTTTAACAAGGAAAAAAGTTTTTATGTTTGTTTAACAAAATTTTACTATTTTATTAGATTCTTAAAATAAAAATTTGTTTTAATATCTACTGTTTTGTGGTTATCTTTGGTGCCAACTTTTATTTATCACAATATTAGAGAATTTTTTTTTATTTTAAATATTGTTTATAACAAATTAATGAATATTTACTGGAAAAAGGGTACGCAGATGTTATTATTTTATATACTACCCCAAATTAAAAAAAAAACACATTAAAATTGGCCCATTATTAACGGATCTATCGCAAACTACTCCTCCACCAATTTTCAGCCAAAAAGTTTTCATATAAGGTGATAAGAAAATTATTATTTTTCAAAATATTCTACAATTCTAATTATGTCTATAAATGGCATTGTTAAGTAGTAGGGTTAATAGATGTACTCACGCACTTTTAAAAGTTAATATTGATAAATAGACAAATTATGAATTTTTAAACTTGGAAAAGCTATCTCGGCAAAAAATAGTTCTAGAAAATTTTTTTTCTATTGTTAATATGTCAAAAACTACCATAAACACGAATATCGAAAAATTATTTTAAAATTTTTAATCCCGACGATGTTATTAAAAAAACAAGTTTTCAACAAATTACACCAATTGTCAAACGCCATTTTTGAGGAGTGTTTAATTGAAATTTTGATTTGTCAATACATTTATCGAAAACATACATAAAAGCAAAAAAATTAGACCTTAAAAACTTATATACTCTATCGGCAACAACCGCGTTTTTGCAATTGAAAAAATGGTAATTTTTGATAAACAAATTAAATATCTCATAAACTACTCAATATTTATCAACCAATTTTTTTCAATTTATGCTGATATAATAGCACAACTTTTTATACAAAACAAAATGTTTGTCAGTGCTTATTTATAATGCAAATAATATTTTTTTGGAAACTTGTTTTTCAAGTTTGATTTACAATTATTTAAATAAATTAAGGGCCAAATTTAATTTAGTAAGTCTTTTATGAAAGACTGTTTCTTCAGCTTTGCAGAAAAAAATTGTAAAACCCTTAATATGAACATAAATTACGCAGCACTTAAAAAAGTAAATTTTGAGCAAAAATTACCCATTTTTAATTATTCAAACAATGATCCCCTCATATGAATCATATACTTTCTTGAAAATATCTTTTGTTTTGACCTAAACTTTGATAAAAAATTTATTCCAACCTGTACGGAATTACATTTTGATTCACATGTATTGTAATTTTATTTGATCGGTCTACCATGGGAAGACGGTTAGTGGGAAGACCACGAAAACGATGGAACGACAACTTACTAGAGGCACATTGAAAAAACAGACAGAGTCATGTCTATACAAAAGAAGAAGAAGAAAATTAGTTGGGCTCTAGTTACTGTATGGACTGAACAGTCCTTTGTAAACTCTTTAATAAATTCAAGAAAAATAAAAAAAGATAACAGGGCCCACAAAATATTTAACTGATATATGAACCACACAGAAGCGATAGTTGGTTTAAAGATGAGATACAATAGCTGTATCTCTCATCTTATAGATTCTTATTGTATAATATGAAAATTTATGTATATAATTCATAATAAACAGAATCATTGTGAAACATAGAAAAAAATTGATGCAAATATCAATTTCTTGAGGTCGCAGTGGTAAGAGTGGTAACTTAAACCCCATTCTCATGACAAGCGCTTAACGCGCGTTTTGATAACGCGCAATTACAACTACATACATTTTACTTGAGACCGTTTACATGCCAACGCGCGTTTTAATGACTTGAAACGCGCGTTAGCATGTGAACGGTCTCAAGTAAAATGTATGTAATTGTAATCGCGCGTTATCAAAACGCGCGTTAAGCGCTTGTCATGAGAGCAGGGCCTCACTGAACGTGAAAAATCAGTGGCCGTGTGCTTAACTCATGACGGGATTGGAATCTTTAGTTAAGAAATCTCTTCTTTGTCGGTCGTTCAAATAAAATAGGCGATTCATTGTAAAAACGATGCAGCCAATTTTAATTAGTAAAAGGCAATTACTCAACACACACCCTACATCATACACAATGTTGAATGTACAGTAAACCAGTTGGCTGCACTAGGACAAAAAAGTGAAAGACCAAGTAAACAACTGCCGTCTAATCCATCGTGACAAGACATCTCGTAACGTAACTTTGCAAATGGTAACGGACAATTTGTAACGCCGTCAATTCTTAACAGCGACACTTCGTAACGTCGACAGTTCGTAACTATAACTATTCGTAACTGTATAATTCGTAACAAAATCGATTTATTTTGTTTATTTTTGTTAACGTGGAAACTAAGTTTTTTAAAATTGCATTTGAAATTACATTTATAAAGAACCCCGCAACACTTCTTATGGAAAAGTGGTCCCGGTCAAATTTAACCAATGTT
This sequence comes from Diabrotica virgifera virgifera, assembly GCF_917563875.1. Classification (NCBI taxonomy): domain Eukaryota; kingdom Metazoa; phylum Arthropoda; class Insecta; order Coleoptera; family Chrysomelidae; genus Diabrotica; species Diabrotica virgifera. The sequence continues at coordinate 114,301,760 of NC_065452.1, forward strand.
TGGTCAATGATAGTTCTCAATGCGTAGATTAAAAAAGTCCATGGGACTTAGGAGGTCTAAAAAACTATTATTTTGAAGCTACAGCCTTCTGAACTTATACGATTCAGGTGCTCGGTTTACGTTAAGTGCACTAATTCACGGTCAAGTGAACAAAAATATTTATTATTGAAAGAAGATACGACTCATTTTCTTCATGCATATTTGCGTGTTGCATATGAATTCGTGGTCAAAAATAGATGCATCGTATTTTAGTCTTCAGAAAACCTCCGAAAAGTCCTGAGAAAACTGAAGAAGTGGGGTAGAAAATGTTCTGCTAGAGCGACATAAGAATTATCATGTTTTCAAGAATGATTCACCTGATCCAATACCAGTATTATAGCTGCAGTTTAGCCTTATCTTCAGAAAACTACTGAACAGCGGCGGATCGTACTGAACAGTAGGTGAAATCCCCCCAAAACTAAAATTAGCTCCAAAATTAAAGAAAAAAATAAATTAACATACAAATATTTGAATTTTCAAATTCAAACGATTCAAATTGAGAATAACATGACCTTAGCTTCTTGTTCTTAAGTTGCCTATCCGTTTAGGATGTTGGCGGTCAGCCTGGCTATTTTAACTTTGCTTGCTGCTAGTCGGAATAGTCCGGTTGTAGATGTATTGAACCACGTTCTTCAGTTTTGAAGCCAAGATACTCTTCTTCACCCTGGTCTTCTCTTTAGAAATACCTTGCCCTGAAGAATTTGTTGCAACAAGTCACATCTCTATTCATTCCTTATAACATGGCCAAGGTATTCCAATTTACGCTCTTTGATTGTGTTAACAATCTGGCATTCCTTACGCTCGTTCTACGCAGGACGTCAACATTAGTCACACGGCTTACCCATGAAATTTTTAAAATGCGTCTGTAACTTCAAATCTCGAAAGGCTTCGACTTTTTCTTAAAGAAGCTTTAGAAAGTGTCCTAGACTTATACTCTACTCCTTATAATAACACAGTATATACGCGCATATCTCTTCCTTTTCAGCCTGCATATTTGCCTAACTTTGCTTATAGTTCTCTACGACTTAAGAAAACTGGTTTTCCGCCCCCCCCATCATATACCCCGCCATATGGGTGATTTTTGGTGAAAGCTCATCTTTTTTGGGGTCCAAAGATTGACATTCTCAGCAAAATTCAGCTTGTTCGTTTCGTTTTAGGGATTAAATCTCTTATGACTGGATTATTAAACGATTGGTAAATAAAAATCGGTGAAAATAAATTGAAGATGGTCGATTATTCTAAATACTTGTTAGTTAACGGCAAAAATGGCAAGAGTGCAGAAATAAGCGAAAAAATTGAAGCGGGGAACGGGGTGTATTGAAATATCAACAACTACCTAAAGACAAACGCCTGAGCAAAAAAAAACAAAAACAAAAATATATAGAGCAGAAATTAGATCGGTGATAGCACATGGGCGGAAGTAATGTGTCTAACTGAATGTGAAAGAATATGAAGCAAAACTAAGAATAATTGAAAGAAACATTATGAGACGAATACCTACATGGCCCAATCAAGAAAAAACAAGGAGAATATGGAACCGTGTAACCTGCAAATCCCGCTGATTTATAAAGATTTGAGAGTGGCGTCGGTTTTTTCATGCATCCCGTTACTATCCTGCATGTCTCCTTAGCGCAGTGTCCACTTGTTTGGTGTGGGCAGATCAAAAGCACAGTGTCTGTGCGGATGTTCTTAAAGCGTCACATGCACCCCATTTACTTCCCCTTAGCTTCTCAAATATGCTGTTCCTAGTTGATTCTTTTCCTCTATTTTTATGCAGTTATGTGTAGTAAGGGACCGATCCAGAGACACCAATGGCAAATGTATTGCCATTTCACTCCATTATTCCGCAAGTTTGAGTTTTTACTTAGCTTCCTTTACGTGAAAGTGGAAAGCACAGACTTGGGTTTTAAAAGGATTGGGTCTCAGGGAATTCTACTGGTAGTACGCGGTCATTGTGTTTGAATCAGTTTTGAGTTTCTGTTCTACTTCTTCAAAACTTTTTCCTTGAGCACATATGGCAAGATCATCAGCATAGAGGAACTGCTAAAAGACTATATTTTAATAATACCACTCTTAGGAAATAACAAAATGCATATATTTTTGAGTCAGTAATACTTGAAAAACAAAACACCCAAGCAAATACTGATTTTTCTTTTAACGGGACAACGAAAAAATACCAACTCTGAAACTAAAAGCTAAAAGGTAGATTTTTTGGTAAATCTTACGTCTTAAAAGCGCATATAAAAATTGAAAAATAAAATAATTAACGGGCATATTTATAACAAGATGAACAAATAAGAACGTTTTCAAGATTCTGCTAACCGTAGACAAAGTTTATCATAATGGCATTCTCAGCTTGTTAAAAATGAATATTAGAGTTTGGTTTTTGCTGATGAGTAAACAATAATAGCAAAAGAAAAAAAGGAAGTTCAAACAAATATAAATGAAGAAAAAAATAATATTATGTAGTTTTAAAATAAACTAAAAGAACAATTCCAAAAAGATTCACCTATATTTCAAGAATCGCAGAAAAATATCAGTCAAGTGCTTTAGATTATAAAGGTTTAGAATCAAATAAAATGATAAAAAAATGTTAATGAACTAAAAATGTAGCCTAGTTTTTGCGCTATGGCGTTCGGGTATTAACGAAGAAAAAAGTAAAACATTTGCGGACAAGCCATCAAAAAAGAGACAAAAATAGGTACCTACCTACTGTTCGGGGCATTTGTATATATGTATCTCAAACCTTTTATCCGATCAGCATCTGTATGTAGAAGCTTAGTGTTATAGCTGACATTTTTTGTTATTTTTATCGTTTACATTCATTGAAAAATAAAAACTTGAAAATCGGAATAATACAAGGTCATACTAGAATCTGACTCACCTCTCACGTGTAAAAAAGAAAACCAATGTTACTTTTATTTATTAAATTCAATATAGTTAGCTCAAAAGAACGAAGAACAAATGATATGAAGCAAGAAAATAAAATATTTCTTCTGTCACAAAAACTTGCTTTCGTCTTTTGAATCGTACGGTATTATCGAGGCCAAGCAAATGGGATAACTTTTTTAATATCTATACAGATCGGTCAGGACTGGCCTTTTGGTATTTCCCTGTCCTGACTATATAAATACAAAATAAAAAAATAAATATATTTTGGGAAACAATTTTAAAGAAAAAACGAATAGATTTAATTACTTTTGTTCCCATAATACAAAGTTGTAAAATAAATCCTTTATTTAAGTTTTCGCTTAACCTTAAAATATTATTGTCAGTATTTTAGGTGTCCGGTTTGGAGTCATGGGCTATTAATATTAAAAGAGGAGTACGCCAGGGATGCCTCTTGTCGCCCCCGCTTTGCAACATTTACTTCGATAGAATTTTCAGAAATGCACTTTCTGAAATACAAGAAGGAATAATTGTGAATGGTAAAGTCATCAATAATTTGCAATTTGTGTTCTGTGACTTTTGAAAAGAGCCTTAATCGTTACTAACGCTGATCTTGCTTTTCCTATGCGGTGTTTTTTTTTCAGTTTTAGGCTTTGCAAGACGTCAACCTTATGTTAAGTATCCTAATGGGTCGTTAGTTAACACGACATATATGATGTATCTAACCGAAATCAGCAAAATCTGAACATACAAATACGATGAACATACGGGGTTATGTCGAAGATGACATAACCCCGATTTCTCCATAAACGATTGTAATTAATATTTCGATTTACTGACTACTATGTACTTTGTTTTTTTCGTATTGAGACCAAGTCCATGGTGTCTACTTATATGTATATGATATGCGAGACATTATTCTTTGCAAACCATTTAAGCTATTACATATATTTTTTTGCAAAAACTACTACTTCGTCGGCAAATCTAATGTTTTTTAGACTCTATTCTGCATGCGTAAAACGTCAGATTTCTTATGCTGCTCTAGCAGCACTTGTTGTGGTTGTTTCTCAGTTTTCTGAAGGCACTTCAGTAGTGGTGGCGGAACATTTGTCTTGGGGGAGGGGACTTCCAATACAACACAAACAAAAATACATAAAATAGATAAACCCAAACTACATCAAAGACATAGATAATAACTTTCAATAAGTCCCTTAATTTTCCTAACTATCGAGTTTATTGGGTTGAATATTTGTCTGTCTGTAGTTTAAGTTTCCTGTCAGCTAAGTATTTTTTGTTTCAAAGCTAATGTATTTTTTATGTTTCAACAATTTTTTCTTTAATTCTGAACCGTGTTATGCACCTATACTGGTATTGGATAAGTGTGAAACATTCATGAATACATGATAATTCTTATGTCGCTCTAGCAGCACATTTTCTATCGCATTTCTTCAGTTTTTTGAGGATATTTCGGAGGTTTTCTGAAGAATAAAATACGATGGATCTACTTTTGACCACAAATTCATAGGCAACACGCAAATTTTCATGAAGAAAATGTATCCCTTTCGTTAAAAATAACTTTCGTTCACTTGACCGTGAATTAGTGCACTTACTGTAAACCGATCACCAGAATCCAATAACTTCAGAAGGCTATAGCTTCAAAATTATAGTGTTTCGGACCTCGGTCCCATGGACTTTTTTAACCTACGCACTAAGAACTATCATTGATTGAACTTTCGTCAAATTTGACCGGGCCACTTTTCCATAAGGAGTGTTGCGGGGTCCTTTAACGAACCAGTATCAGGATAAACATTTTTAACATATTTTATATTTCGTAGAAAATATGTTTTGAAAATTGTTTTAAATAAATATAATCTATCTGTAACAGCAGTTTTACTGTTGTACAGTGATAATTCAGGATAAAAAAATTAAAAAAAAATATTTTTTAGTTATCATATTTACACAAAAATATGTGTGAAATATATTTAAAAATAAGTGGTTCTAAAAAAGTACTACTTTTAGTATAGGAAAGTATGCAAATATATTTATTGTATACATCCAGTACTGCTAAATTTGCGAAAGAAAACTAAATGTGAACGTTACGAATTATACCGTTACGAATAGTTGTAGTTACGAACTGCCGATGCTACGATGTGTCGCCGTTACGAATTGATGGCGTTACCATTTGTGCAGTGACAAAATGTCGCGTTACGAGATGTCATGGAACCCTAATCCATATATTTATAAATTTGCAAACATTGCGGAAGAGAATTTGATTATACACTAAAAAAAGAACATAAACAGACTAAAGCAATACGAGAAACTTATATTAAAGTAAATTTTTTATTAAACAATCTGAATAACTAAATAATTGTTATAAGAAAAATATTTGAACAAATTAAAAAAATCATATATGGAAAAGATAAAACAAAAAATGAGATAAAAGAGTGTATACGAAATTAAACAGTTTTTTTTATTAAATATAAAACTTTTTTTTAAAGTTTTGCTATTAAGTTTCTATTTTTTATTCTGCTGATATCAGGAAACTTTTTCAAAACAGTTGTTTAGCATATACATTTGTCTTTTCAGTTGAAAGTAATGTCGACACTGCCAGTGTATTTAACCCTCTCGTTGGTTATGTTTAATTTTAAATTCCGGCTTTATTTTTTAAATTCAGGTTTCAGATGGGATGAAAGCTATAGAACAAGATTAAGGAAAAGGCAAAGCTTTCTATAATGCATATTTAGTAAAAAAAAAATCATCTCTAAGTGCATGTTTTTAAAAGTATTTTGTTTATATTTAAATTTGGTTCGTGATAGTGCAAGATTACCTGACGTGGTAGCCGATCTGGCGAAGATCGTTGGGGATTTTGATCTTTGGTCTACAACAGTGAGAGATACAGAGAGTTTAGGTGATCTGATCCGTCTGTTTCGCACTGCGGCCCCACGACTGCCAATCTATGCACGACAAAACCATACATTTATTACAAACTCTGAGTTTGCTCGATTTTAGTTGTCAGTGTTACCTTATAAAGCATAAAATAGGTTAGGTTAATACAGCGAGCGAAATTTTGACACCTGATCCCATTTTTATTTGGTTCCAGTAAGAAAAACATTTTACTCTAAGTTTTAAGATATAATATTAAAAATATAAAATTACATATACTCGGATCAAAGAAATTTTAGAAATTTGAACTTGAAGATTTTCTATGTACTGTTCCATTATTTGTTTTAAACTGAAAAGCCATTTCACAAAACACCGTGTACCTTACACCGGTATATAATATAGATTCTATCGAAGCAACCTACAACCTTAACTTTCTCTGTCCCTTTTCAAGTAGAAATAATTAAGATTTTCTACTTTAAACAAAGTGTAAAAATAATGTGTAAATGATTTACGAAAACGGAATATTTACACGACGTAGACCATTCCGTGACAAGTGTTTCGCTATTTTTAGCTCATAAGACAGAACTTGTTGGCTAATAATAGGGAACACAGTATCAGTAACACGTATCACAGAATGGCTGGTAGACGAGGTGTGAAGAATCCTTTTTCGTATATTATTTACTGCATAGATAATACATTGGCAGATTGACAATGAAATAACTTCAAAAGGTTGGTATTCAACTTTCAGATTAGCCAACAGTTAGTCTAGATCTAAAATCTGGAAAATTATATAAAGGGAGAAATGAGAGAATTAAGACATTGATGACCTGATCCATGGGCTTAGAAACCAAGGAATCTGGGTCCAAAATTTCTCAGGCGTTTCAGGTTTCTCTCCGTGAACACTTCCAAAACTAAATTAGTAGCCTTTACTAAAAAGAGGAAACTTCCAGACTAAAAGAGCTGACATTGTTTGTGGAGGATCTCGAAATAACTAATGAGGTCAAGTAGCTAGGGGTAACACTGGATTCCAAACTCAAATGGAGCACTCATTCTAACAATATAACTAACAGCGCTAAGCGACTATTCTGGAACTGCTGACCATGACCTCTCTCATCACCATATAAAGTTAAGCTCGTCTACATATAACAGGAGCTTTGAATGGTACAGGAACAACATCTTTAGATGCTATCATAGATCTCCCTCCACAGATTGCCTTTATGAATATCCTGAATTTAAAGCAAACAATACTTGGAGGCCGAATTAGAATCCATCTTTACGATGAACTCTGATATAATAATACCAGAACTAATCTTGACTGAGAAGATTAACATAATTAGACCAAGTAAGGAACAAAAAGTCCCAAATATTAATGAAGACTTAATATGATTCACTGATGGATCTAAAACTGCTCATGGTACTGGATCAGGAGTTTTTGGGCAGGCATGAAAGTGTAATAAATCTTACAGCCTATGTAGGTCAATATACAATCGTATTCCAGGCTGAAGTATTTGCTGTCGGATAACCAAGCGGGTATTCAGGCAGTAAAAAATCCACTTACCAAATCAAAACTGGCGAAAGATAATAAAGTGTCTTTAACATGGGTCCTGGGTCATGACAGGGTGCATGGGAATAAACGAGCAGATTTGTTAGCAAAACAAGGCTCAATAGAAACCTTTGTGGGCCCAGAACCATTTTGTGGCCTCACCAAACGTGCTACAAAAAACGTGGTTCAGAAGTTACTAATAAGGAATCATCAAAAGAAATGGAGAGCCACTCAAAGACAGAACCAGACTAAGAAAATAATCAAGAATATTGATAAGAAACTCTAGGAAAATAATTTGATGAACTTCAATAAACAAAAGATTAAATTGATAATTGAACTGGTGACGTCATTCTCCAGAAAAAAAATACGACAGGAATACTGGTCAAACGAGGATTGAACCAGAACAGATTCTAAAACTTCAACAAGTGCTAGAGATTAATGAGTGTCGCATGAACTAAGAAGAAGATATAAATAATAATTCCAAACTGACAAAAATTATTTTATTCCCTTTTCGTTGACATTTATGCATTGATTAGTCAACCTTAGCCTATATAGACTTGCAAAAAATAATATGGCCTTGCGTAGATTTAATTTGGTCTTTCATTGGTCTAAGTTCTAAGGTGCATCACCAATTTAAACAAATATTCCACCATGTTAAATATATTTATTTAAACATGTTAAAATATTGTGTGAAATTGAAGTAATACATTTTCTTTCCCTGACATGTAACCATGTGACAAAAGCACAAGGGTCGTTTGTTTTCAGATAAAATACTACGTCACATGACTATTTGTTATTAATTAAACACACAATAATGATGGAAACTGATATACCAGATTTAATAAAGACATTTATTTTTTAAAAAACTTTTTTTATTAAAAATTAAGTAACTATGGCTAAACTGTTTTTAGATGGTACATTCTGTAATGTTCAAAAACTTTCTAGCATTTATTAGCATATCAAAAATAAATTGACAAGAGATTGAAGCACAGAAGGTGGTTTACATTCATTAAGAATTTTTATTAATTAATATAGCGAAAACTTAATTATATTTTCTTAAGTTTATAATAATCACACGGATGGTGTCAAAATTTCATTCTCCCCATTAACATTATTATTGGTATTTTTTTAAAATGTGTTATTAGTCATTCTTTAGTTTATTGTGAAATTAAATAAATGTGAAAGATTAGTATACATTTACATATATATACCTCTATAAGTAGCACTACTCTTAAACGAGGAGGTAACGAATCATAAGAAAAAATGAAATAAAATAGAATTAGTAAGACACATAGTACAAACAATAAAGGAAAAAACATATCAACAACAAAACATACAGATTGATAATCCTAGTGGGACAGAGCCATTTGATACTTGGAGGTGAGAAGGTCTTTGGCAGTCAAGAGTGACTCGGCGAGCAATCACTCTAGGTATCGAGTCTGAGTGAATGAACAGCGAGGAAATAAAATTTGCAGATATGCAGTTTGCATGGCCCATCCTGTAACCCTACTAATCACTACATAAGGATTTTTAGAAGGATTTGGAAAGTGGCTGCTGACTAAGGAATAAAGAGTTAGAGAGAAGGTGAAGAGTTTGCGCTAGGATCGAGGAATGACAGGGGAGTAGGACAAATTGTGACTTATTTTAAGACAGACCTCCTTCATAGCGGATTTTACTTTAATATATACATTAGTGAAAAATTTCTTTAAAGCATTAAAAAAAAGATAAAAATACAAAATAAACAATATTTTTTTATAATAATTAACTCAAGTATTTATATAGAATAATTAAATTTATATTTATCTTTGTTTTCTTCTTTCTGTATATCCTTTTATCTCTCAGCGTCGGATTGTTTATTTTAATGTTAGTTGTTTATCTATTTTTTTTTTCAGTTTTTCGGTTGCATTCTTCAATCGTCATTCCTCTTTTTTCTCCAGTTTCTTTTATTGTGTTTATCCATTTTTCCTTGTATTAGTCTACCTTTTTTTATTTTATTTGTTCTGTTTACTTTTATTGCCCACTTATTAAGATGATTTTCTTCAGTTGGTGCCCATAACAGCACAATTATTTCCACTGGATTTTTTTCATTACAAGTTTTTTGAACCATGGTTTTTTTCATTACAGGATTTATTTGTTCTCTATCTATCTATTTTTATATTTCCGGCAATCCTTCTAAGATATTTAATTTTCACAGCTGTTGATTTTGTTTTGTATCTTTTTTGTAATGTCCATGATTCACTGGCAAATGTAATATAAGAGACAATCCCATTAAAAACTCTAAGTTTAACTTTTGTGTTTATCTTTTTCCTCCGGTTTTCCGTTTTGTTTAATGTATAGTATATGTTAGGTGCCTTTCTTTTTACTAATTCTTTCTTTTTTATTTCAAATGTTTTATTCTGTGTTTTGTTTTGTTGGATATTGGGGGTGTAATGCTAGTAGGGCGTAATGCTAGTTCGTCGTCTCTACGTGGTGCATCCTGGGTGAGACTAAAAATGAATTAGCAAAATTTGGCGGCAGACGAGCGAAACAAATTCCTACCAACGTCACAGATCACAAACATAAATCTACCCTACACGGAAATATACGATGGGAATAAATAAAGGTCTATGCTGAAGACAACGTTCAGCTTGATTTAAGAGGAAATGTACTTGCTACGATTTACTGGGAGCCACTAAATATTATGGTGTCGCAACTTCTATTCAAATCAATATAAAAAGTGGGTTCCTGCTTACTGCGTCTAATGAGAACCATATACATGAAATGGTTACCAAAATTTTAGAGATTACTATATACACCCGTGACCGAAAAATAGCCGACCAGATCTTACACAAAATCGGTACAGCTAGACACCAAAAATGGACAGCGACTATCGAAAACCTTGATTTCAAAGAATAAAGCGACAGGAATGGTCCGTGTTGAGTGAAAGGAGATAACCAACTAGAATCCAAAGAGGTTAAAATGTCTCCTAACAAGGTGTAACACAACCGCAACATTCACAGATATAACAATAGCATATGATACTGTTTTCTGTTTGTAGACAGGGATTAATATATAAACTGGCTCGTATTACCCCCCCCCCAAAAGATAATTAACCTCATTGAAAACATGCTGACAAACAGAACCTTCCAAGTGACCATGAGCAGGCAGATGAAACTTCTTCCATAGAGTTCTGTGTTTGCTCTTTTACTTTTTAGCTTCTATATTGCTGACATGCCTGCAACCGAATATTTCAAGTTTGGATATGCTGGCGACGGGACTCTTGCAGCAATCCATTAATCCATTAATCCATTTTTCTGTAGAAACTAAAGAAAACACTCTCACGAATGATCTATCCATCCTCATCGAATACTTTAAGAGAAATGGTAATTACGACCAAGTACTATGCATATACCCACCTGGTCGACACTTATCTAAACTATGCTATATGTATGTATCATAACAGGCACAATTATGTCTACTCAAACAAGGTGCTACCCATCCTTAGTAACATAGCTCCACCCAACCTACATCGCGAACATGATTCTTCTAGTCCACAACGATATTTCCGATAGAGAGGAAAATGGAAAAGTAAGATATATCCACATTACCATAGTCTACTGGAAATCACAGACACAACTGATGATTTTGAATGCCCCTGTAAGATTTAGACGTCCCTTAATCCAATCAGAAAAAATTGCGGAAGATGCACCGACTCCTCTACAGTTGAGGTAAATTTCCCTTTGCTGCTTGTGATTGTGGCGTTGGGAGATCAGGCACATAGTACAAGACTGCCCACCCAGATCATACCCAGGCGACTCTACAGATTTCGTAATGGCAACCGAAGAGTCAATAGACCATATAAAAAAACTGGACATCTGTTGGTAATGTATTGTATAATGGATAAATGTAAATTTAATTACCTATTTTGTGATGTAAGTTATAGGCTAAATAAATAAATTAAAAAAAAAAAACAAATTCAATTTTATAAATCTTATTTTTTATTACGTTTATTTCCAACTTAAGCTAAGACACCAGTTTCAAACACGTCATCGGTGTGTTGTGTAGTCGCAGCTTATCATTGATTAGATATTAATTTCTAACCAATAACAAACTGCGCTCAAATTAATTTCTAACCAACGACAAGCTGCGACGATACAACACACTTACCGATCAGACATCTGAGCTTAGCTTGGGAGTGAACGTAGTATAGTCTGTCTCAAAATATGACACATAGGATTTAGAATGGTATTATCATTGTTTATTGTTATTATTATTAATTGTTATAACTCATTATCTTATTTGTAATTAATTAAAATAGATTTATTCGTGATAAAATTTAGCCTCGGCGACGGCGACGGTCCGCAGTATCCAACCATTCACCCCAACACAGTAAAGAGAAGCACTAGCTGTGGCTGGGCGAAGTGCTGTTACAGTCGAATGCATGCAAAGGGCGGCCCGGCCTCCAGTCAGAATAATCTAAGGCTGGATGCACATTTGCGTGTTTTCAAGCTGCGTGCCCGCTGCGGGCAAGCTGCGGGCGATCGCTGGCGGGTCAGCAATACATGAGTTGACAGCAGCGGACACGCTGCTTGAAAACACGCAAATGGGCAGCGAGCCTAAGAGGTTTCGCATGAGATTACTAATTTAAGATCTTTAAAAAACACAAACACACACACTTGCGAAGAACATACTTCATAAGTGTCTTTATTGTTGCTATTTTGACTATGTTAAGACAGCTGTAATATAAAAAGAGGTGGATGGGGCTTATGAACTTTTCCGAATAAACTAATGATAGAGAAATATAAAAAAAAACGTTAACATCGAAGTAAAAAAACTTCTGTTGTAATTGGTATTTAATTAAAAATTAAATTAAAAATCCAGATGGATTACAATAGTTGTTCAGAACGAACGCTTTCGGACTTATAAGTCCATCGTCAGTGAACTTTGGAGTACTAGTTCTAATAACCGCAAAACCAAACAGTGCAGTGGTTGGATTTAAATTATTGATTACACACTTAAAAGTATCAAATTAACTGACTTGAAATTAATGAAAGTATATAAAACTTTCCGGAAATAGCAAATTGCATCTGTATTGGATCGCAATAGCCTGCAAACTCTATTGCGCACCCACTGTTGGATAATGCGGTTATTAGCGCAGGTACTGCACTATTCACTAAAGACGGACTGATAAATCCGAAAACGTTCTTTCTAAATAACTATTGTAATCCATTTGAATTTATAATTTAATTTTTAATTAAATACTTGTACAAATTACAACAGAAGCTTTTAACCTATATGTTAAAGTTTTTTAAAGTAAATAGTATACAGCCAACTCCTTGGCAACTATATCGATTGAAAAATGTAAAATATAAATAAAACCGTAAACAAAATCGATTACCATCCATTACAGTCCATAATATTTTATTTAAACATTATTTATAAATTTGTTATAAATAAACTAGCCAACATCGATTGTGATTAATTTATAACGATTATTTAAAAATATATGCCGCAAAGTTAGTAATTTTTGGAGATTGTTTGAGCATAAAAATATTTAAGTTAAACTAAAACAACATTAACAACTATTGGAAGATACTTAAATATTTTGGTATAAAAATAAAAAATTTCTACGGACCTACAAAAAACAACATTGAATCGATTCTGCCAATTCTGTTCATATACAGTGCTTCACTTGAAAATTTGTGTAGGCATCAAAAGTGGCATTTTTGTAGTTTGTAGTAAATCTTTATGCATGAATGATAAATTAAGCGTGAATAATCAATACTTCTAAATTGGAATTATGGTATATTATGCAGCAAATGTTTAGATTTTTTTTATGTTAAATCTGAGATTCTGTAATTAAACCGAAGTAACTCGCCTAAGGCAGGCAACAAAATATACTGGAGATATCATAGGCTGATGAAGGACAAGAACTTATCCAGAAATACAAAACTGAAAATATACAGAGTTGCAATCAGACCTGTGGTTACGTACGCAACTGAGACAATGAAATTACTGAAATTCGTATGCCTCAAATTTGTATGTGTTAGGCGCCGAATCGTACTAAAGTCGTTATAACGTATGTGAATGTGGTGATAGTGTTAGGTGCTTCAGAATGGTTCTAAGTTTTGCAGAAAGTTTTTTTATGGTGGAGTACTATTTCTAGTCATACGGAAAAGCTCACGAAAACGATCCAAATTTAAAATCAACAATAGTTTCAGCAGTACGGGACAACCTGCCACACTGCCAGGGAGTCTCCTCGAATACTACGCAATTATTTTGGGATTTGCCACTCACCAGAACTAACGCCACCAGATGCGTACATATGGGGAATGCAGAAAGAACCAGAGAGATCCACCGTCTGCCATTTCGGAATTGCGGACTAGAATTAAAGATTTTTCGTGACAGAGGTAGTGGGTGATCTAGAAATTTGCCTTGGGATTGGAGATTTGCTTAGGGGGAACTTCCAATGAAAAACCAACCAAAGGCTATAAAAACTCAGATTAGATAAAAGACATAAAAATAATAACTTACTTATAAGCATTAAGTTCCCTTAGTTTTCCTAACTAGCGTGTTTATTGGGTTGAATTTGTCTTTCTGTGGTTTCGGTTTCATATTTTTATGTTTGAACAACATTTTTCTGTAATTTTTGACCTTGTCAGGGGGTAAATTTCCTCATTCTCCCTCCACGTAGATCCGCCACTGGCCAGAGGGCATTTTTAACATCTGTTTTATCGGAACGTGCGTCGCCGTGAAAGGCTATATCATGTATACTAGATAAATAAATAATCATAAACATTTCAATATTCATCTCAGTACTGTTTATTTAGCCGCATACTGTGTTTAAAACCATTTTTTCATAACATTTAAAATTTAAAACAATATTAACGCCTTTAAGCTTAATTTTCATAATATATTTGTATCTTGAAATATTACGTTTTAAGCGCTAAAGAATAAAGCAATGCATTTTTCATTAGCACATTAAAAACTACTATACAATAATCGATGCTGCCAATATTATTTTTAACAAACGTTGGAATAATATTGAAACGAACAATGTCTAATGGGATTTTATGGATTTGTAATTTATGTGGAAATATTTATTCAAATACCAATTCACCTCTGTGATGACAGATTACAGTCGTCTGTTTCACCCAACATGGGACGCAGCTATGAATTTACGTAGAGCTTTTTATACAAGCTACATATTTCTGAACTTTCAGTCAAATTCGTAGTAAAATATATCACAACTACAAACATAATATATTAAAATAAACATCTTTAAAACAATAAAGTACTAACTCATTGTTAATTGTTCAATTATTGTTGTTGAATTTTTAGTCAGTAATATTGTGATATATTTACTATTACACGATTCTATCTGTGGAATAATCATTGATTTCACTTTAAAAAATTTATACAGATATTTGAAGTTTTTAAAAGGTATAATATGAGGAGCAGCTGATAAAAAAATCCATGAATACCTACAGCTGATTTTGCTTTGTTTTCTAAACAATCTTAAAAAGGGAAAGAAATATATTTTGCCTATAAAAAGTTGCTTAAACATTTTAAAGAAAAATGGTTCAAAAAAAAGTTGTAGGCCATAATAAGTTTTTTAAGTTTGAGTTTCCAAATTAAAATACATAAACAGTTGACCGAGATAACTGCAAAAACCCTTATTTTTGCAGTAATTAATAAATAACTTTGTTTTGTTACATAATGGCATATAATATAGGTCTCTTTTTATGCGCGTTATTTTAATGCGATTTTGAAGTTGTGCGGTTTGTATTTCATCCAAAAATGTCTATTATTAACAACTATTACATTAATATTAACTATTTCCCTCCAGAGGTCAGTAATCTGAGGATTTGCAATTCAGAGATTCCCCTTGTCACATGATGTAGCATGTAGCTATTACATCCTGTAATAACCTGTAATAAAGGTATAACCTGTAAATCGGTTTGAGATTAAATTTAAATGTTAAAGTGTTTAAGAGTTTAAATTTCGACATTTTTAAAATAACGAGTTGTGACAAAAAAATGTCACATTACATCTACAGATACATATTAAATGTGACATGATGCCCATGATCGTCGTCCACATGTTTACAAAAATGTTTAAAAAACTCATTGTTTCCACAAATTATAAGCGCTAAAAGAAATTCAGCAATTTCCCTAATCTACTTTACAAAATACAAAATAGTGTCACAATAGGTACTTGCTTATAAATTTGACGCACTGTCCGTCATCCTGTTAAGATTTTATTTGGCCCAATGGAGAAAAAAAAACATAAAAGATAATCAATTTTTGGTGGACAAACGTCCACCATTTTACGTGATTTTAGAAAACTGCGGAACGTATCCCTACTTTTTCAATGCAAGTAAAGTCTTTTTTAATGCGATTTTGTTATATGCGCTTTTCTGTAGAACGTATCCTCCGCATAAAACGAGACCTTACTGTAACTATTAAAAGTTATGACAGTTAACAAGTTATTAATGTGTGCTAAATTTCAAACAAATCGACCAAATAGTGTATAAGCTATTCAATTTGTTTTTCCCAGAGAGTGATTATTTAAACAACGGTACTTATCAAAGAAGTACATAGCTCTAGAATTATTTGATAGACCGCAATCGATTATTTGAGGCTTCATTTTTCAGGTACCTATATTAAAAAAGCTTCAATATTTGATTAAATTTGTTATTAAAAATCAGTTTGAAAAAGGTCTGACTTTTTAGCTTATAAACATTTATAATACCTTTAATATTTTTATGTGACACGCCTGTAAGTAGACTCAATGAAAATCTGGTGAAAAATCACCTTTTTCAAAAAACAACAGCACCTTATGTGACCAAGAGAAAACAAGATAGCATTTATTTGCTTAATAATAATATTTTTATTGTTTATTAACAGAAAATTAACGGATTTAAAATGAAAATCTAAATTTTATTATTTAACTTATATATGACATATACAGGGGAGGAGTAAAAGTTATAAGCCGTTAGAGTGATGGTACTCGTAAAATACCGCCACGAAAAAGTGGAGGGGAGAACTGCCCGCTGCAATATCTTGGCTTGTTATTGGTCATAGAAGGTTCTGTTTCTTTTTGAAAAGTTTGTTGTTTCACTAGATTTTCATTGAGTATACTTACAAGCACGTGACGTAAAAAATATCAAAGTTTTTACTAACGTTTATAGGCTAAACTTCAGCTCTTTCTACAAACTGCTTTTTAATAACAAATTTAATAAAATGTTAAAGTTTTTTACTATTCCTTAAAAATGAAACAAAATGACAAAATACCTATAGAGTGACTGTTTGAGCAAATACATTTGTTTAAATAATCGATCTCCGGGAAAAACAAATTGAATAGCTTATAAACTATTTTGTCAATTCGTTTGAATTTTAGCATATTTTAATAACTCATGAACTGTCACTGAGTAAATGTATTACATGTCATTAAACAAAAAACAAAGTTATTAACATTTTTTAATTACTTCAAAAATAATGGTTTTTTACAATAATTGTCTCGGTCAATTGTTTATGTGTTTTAATTTAGAAATTCTCAAATTGAAAGAACTTTTTATGATTTACAACTTTAATTTGAACTCTTTTTATCTAAAATGTATAAAAACCATTGTATGGGCAAAAAATAGTTTTTTCATTTTTTAATATTGTTAAAAAAAGAACAAAGCAAAATCAGCTGTACGTCTTCTGCTACTCCTCATATATCTTTTAGAACTTTTAAATATCGGTATATCATTTTTCCAGCTTTTTTTCTTCCTTCTTCTTCTATCTTTTTTCAGATATATTTTTGTTAAATATATTATTACGTGCTACCTTAATTATATCAATTCGGTTCTAAACTCTACGTTGAAAAGGTACTGCTAAGTACATTTTTAGTTACAGTCTAATATTCGCAAGAGTGGTTTCATATTTTTCTTGGGATCGTATCTAACGTGTTTATCCTCAACAAAGATGTGATATTTTTATGGGCTCACGTTCTATTGGGACCATGTGAAGACAGTAAAATTCCTTTTAAGCAAAACATCTATAAAATAGATTGATTGTTAAAAATATGCGATTTATAGCGTTTCTTTTAATTTTTAGTTTTCTTTTAAGGTGTATAGATTTAAAGTAAAAAACTGGTTAAAAAGGCTTTTCAAACTGCTTACTTGAAGCCTTACAGCTTTTATCAGATATATTGTTGGGAATAAACCAAACACTATAAAAAATCTTTATTTGAAGTTTCTCTTCAGTTCTCCTTTAAAGTTTTTTGCACGAAGACTCCTAAAGACTTTTTGCACGAAGCGAGAACAGGCGTAAAACTCAAAAGGTCTACTCCTCCAAAATTTTAACAAAACAGCAAATTTCTGTACTAACACTTCTATACAAAAAAGAAATTCCGAAAGACAAAAGGAAGTTGCGGATGGAGTTTTGCGAGGAGATTACAGATATCCCGGCCTCTCTTGAATTCATAAAGTCCTGACAAAGGATAGTGCTACCACTACAGAAGTAGGCTACCTAAAGAAAGGAAAATTTACGGAGACCAAAGAGGAAAGTCTTCCTCTTTCGTCCAAAGACCAAGGCCGAAGACAAGGGCCGACTGGACCAAGTTCTATAGATTGAATGGACTATGGACAAATTTCAGTCATATAAGTTTCCAGGGACATATGTCATATGCCATATATATGACAGATACATTTGTATATGTAATTACAGGTATTCGTGTATCATCAGTATTGGTGTAATGAAGTAATTGCCGGTTTCTTTAAATACAAACCAAGTTCGCCTTTGCAACGATTTAATTATTTAAGTATTTATTTCTGTGAGGTTAACCAAAACTATTGGTTTAATACAATTTACATACTTATAATAAATGTTTATTAAAATACAATACCAAGTTATAATAAATGTTGAAATTGACGACCTTTAGCTATTATGCAATGATAAAGGGGGCAGAAAATTATTTCCTAACGTTTTCGACGACTTCAGGAGTTATTTATGCAAAGTTTCTTTCTGATTCGCTCCTTCAATTCTTATACATTATTCGGCCGACTTTAAAAACATGCTCTTCAAATATCTCCATAAAAAAGTCCAACGGAGTCACATCTGGAGACCTTGGTGGCCATTGCCCTATCCATTTACCTGAGAAAACATTATTTAAGTGATTTTATACCGCAACGCCTTAGTGTGGGGAACCCTCATGCTGTTCAAACCACAAATAATTTCTATTTGGAAATACTTGATTCGTATCGTAGAATTTGTATGGGGATTTTTTTAAAACGCCATTACAATATCCAGTTTCTTGGCTTCGGGTATTGATTTTCTATTTCTTCTGGGGATATCATTAACATGGCCCCTTTCTCGATTTTTTTTGCAGTTTTACTAAATGTTGATTAAGATATCGGTTCGCGATTGGAGAAGAGAGATTGGTCCTCACTATATCTCCACAACTGTTTCCGTAAGTAACTGTTCTACAAGTAAAATATTTTTGTGAAAGTAACTCTACTGATACTACAATAAAAATAATTTCAGATTAGAATGTTGCATTGTAATCAATCAATGTATTTCTTTTTTCGGAACCAGCAAAAAAAACACAACTTTGTTCTATTCGCAGTGGAAGTTCTTAGACTAATTTAGTTTTGGTTAATGCTGTACAAATAAATATTCGAATTATACATCGTTGCAAAGCGCATTAGGGGGCCTGTGAAATAAGTTGTCCCGTGTTCGCCGTTTGTATTTAAAAAAATCGGTGACATAAAAGAACACTCGGCTCAATGTAATACATGACCTAAGGTCAAGACTATACCACTTCGGCATCAAGAAGAATATTTCTCTAAAATTTTTATTAAATAATTTTAGGTGAAAGCTACGTATAGATTTAACCAGCTGTAGTAGTGCGGTTGTGAAAAGAACGAAAAACTACAAGAAATAAATTTTCCCAACGACACTTTTTGCCTATTTCCTTCATATTCGCTACAAGTAAAGCAAGAAACACGCGGTTCAATATAAATAACATCATTCATAATATTCAGGATGAAGTAATATATCAAGAACAGAAAGTCTAGTGCAAGAATATGTAGTTCTAAAAATATTCTGAAAAAAGTGGATAAACAATAAAATAAATAATAAAATACTTACAAAATTAGGCAGGCGAAAGAACAATGATTAAAAGAATAATGCGCAGAAATAGAAGAATACCAGAAAAGACAAGACATGATAGTTTTAACACATATAAAAAAATTAAAGAATTCACTCACAACAATAGAAAAAGAAAGCCGGGAATACTTAAAGATAAAAATGGGAAACTTGTGTTGAATAGTTACTAACGAAAAATTAAAGAGATGGACAGAATACATCAATGAATTATTCGAAAACAATAGACTAGAGCAGATGGAAGTAGAAGTAGAAGATGATAATATGGTTTTAAAAATATTTAAAGAGAAAAACAAATGGCATTAAAATGGCATTAAAAAACAACACACAGAAAGCTTAAAATGCATAAATGATGAAACCTTAGACATTATAGTAGACAGTGTACGAAAAAGGACACATACCGAAACAATGGTTCTTCTCCACCTTTTGTGCTGTCCCTAAAAATACAACTGCTAAAGATTGCAGTGAATATAGAACAATATCATTAATAAGTCATGTTCTCAAAATTATTCTTGAAAATAAAATATGGTCTTATAAATAAAAAACTGGAACAAGGAATAGATGATAGTCAATTTATGTCCAGAAACCGACTAGATACCAGAGAGACGTTATTTGCTTTTAGTGTGATAGCTCAAAGCTGCATGGATATGAATATGGATTTTCATGTTTTTTGCGTTGATTTTGAAAAAGCATTTGACAATGTAAGACATAAAACATTAGTCCAAATTCTAAAGAGAAAAAACATAGACAAAAGAGACTTACGAATAATAATAAACCTTTACTGGAATCAAAGAGCACAAATTGTAATAGATAACGAATCCAGAATTTAAAATAAAGAGAGGAGTTACACATTATGTCTCTATCACTTAATGTACATTATAGTGAAGCCATTTTTGAGAAGCATTACTATCTGAAAGTGAAGGAATAATCATTAACGGAAGATCTATTAACAACATAAGATATGCAGTTGACACAGTGATTATGACAAGCTCTGCTGAACAACTACAATTATGTACTACTAAATAAAACAAACAGTTTCTGTGAAAAATATGGACTAAAATTGAATTTAAAAGATACCAAATGTATAATAATAACTAAGAAAACAAATATACAAACATACATTGCGGAAATGTACCGATAGAAAGTGTTGATAAATACAAATACCTAGGAACCTGGATTTCAGATAATAATGATTAAACAACAGAAATAGTCCTTTAGCTGGGATAGCTAGCTAAAACTCCTTTAGCTAGGATAGAAATAGAAAGACATGAGTTTTTAAAAATAAAAAAAAAACAATTATCTGCAAAAAAGACCGTCGATATGAAATTCTAAGATTGATAATACAGGGAAAATAAGACAAGGAAGGAGTATACGAAGAAGGAGAATGTCATGGTTGAAGTATTCAAGGGAATGGTTTAAATGCAGTTCTATAGGAGTCTTCAGAGCAGCGGTAGATAGAGTAAAGATAGTGATGATGATATACTACCTCCAATTGGGAGAGGGCACTTAAACAAAAATAAATCTTTACCGATACAAACCAGTTTTTTAGTGTGAGATTCATATACAAATTATTTAAATGTATTATATGCATGGTCCCAATAAAACCCGTTCTTGATGGACATAATATAGGCTTTCTTTTCCAATATAACAAAAAATTTCCCGCCAATAGTATTTCCCGCCAATAGTATTCCCGCCGAAATTATACAAATAATTTTAACGTATAAAAAAATGTAGTTAACCAAGCAAATTTCCCAGAATAACACAAGGCATTTATCACAGAAGCCGTATGATAAAACAAAATTTCACGGACAATAATAATCACAGCAAACAATTTGTAAAATAATGTTTCTATTTTTGTCCGATTTAAAATTGAAGTTAGTATGAAGCACTGATTTTAACTTCTATGTGTGCTCATTGAAACCAAAAAACTTCCCGTTACCAATTCAGTTATCATAATTGTTATTTGGCTTTTTTTGTATACGTTTGCACAGTAACTTGTAAATTATAAAATCCTGAAACATTTGTGCTTGTAAAATTATTAACAAAATAAAAATAAAAAGTGAAATCGTTCATTTAATTTTTATGTTTTTATTCTGAACACGAGATATCAATATAGACCAGGGCGCATCTGTAAAAATATTAGTACATTTGGACGTTGAGAGGTGACTCAAATTTTTTTGCAGAAATTGCTTGAAAATAACTAAAATAATAATATTTAAGTTATCCTCCCTCTCAAAAAGGTCCGGAACATTGTTTAAATAGTCAAAATGTCAACAAATGAAGGAAAAATTTGATTTTTTTCTTCATTTTTTGATTATAACTTTAAAAGTATTCATTTCCGAGAAAAGTTCTATTGACATAAAAGTTGCGTAATTAAATTTCCTACAATATAGAATTGGCTAAAAATTTAAAAAATGGTCACCCATGTTGTAAAATAGCAATAATTGCGAAAAAACCATACAAAAACAAATATTCGCATTTTACGTTTTTCAACCATTTATGCTACACTTAGGACCTTCATATTTTACCCAGAAAAACTTTATGATACAGTAAAACAATACTGTAACTTTCATTAAGAAATGTTCAATAGATTTTGCAAAATTAATTTTGCAATCCAGCTTTCGCAAAAAAAATTCATTTTTTCAAAATGTTACAGGACTGAAAATAAAGCAGATAGCAAGTTGATTTTTTTTTGCTTATAGAAGTGTACTGTACCTTTCATTTGCAATTTGCAGAACTAAAATCGATTAACGACCACGGCGTCAGGAATTTTTTTAAATAAACATGAATTATTGGTGCTACGCGCAGGACAGCGGATAGTTTGCTCTGATTGGGCATTCCAATGACCTTTGATAATGATTGATACATTTTAATTTTTATTACATTTCGATATAAATAAATAAATTTGTTTATTGCAAAATAAAAACACATACTCTATCCTTTGATGTAACACTTTTTTTAGCAAAAACTTTCTTTGTTCATATATTTTAACTGAGAGAATAAAAGTTTATTATTTCTAAACATATGCAATTGTTTAAACAATATTTCACAAACAATAATATACCTAATTAGTTTGATTTTTGTGGAATTAAAATATTAAAATACAACAAAATATAGAGTAAGAAAATAATATATTAGATAAAGATTGGAAGAAATTTTGGTGGAAATCAACTTGTGTGAATCGAACACCGCTGTCCTGCGCGTAGCACCAAAAATTAATGTTTATTTAAAAAATTTCCTGACGCCGTGGTAATTAATCGATTTTAATTTTGCAAATTGCAAATGAAAGGTACAGTACACTTCTATAAGCAAAAATAAATGCAACTTGCCATCTGCTTTATTTTCTGTCCTGCAACATTTTAAAAAAATGATTTTTTTTTGCGAAAGCTGGATTGCAAAATTTATTTTGCAAAATATATTAAACCGATCTTAATGAAATTTACAGTGTTATTTTACTATATCATAAAGTTCTTTTGGGTAAAATATGAAGGTCCTAAGTGTAGCATAAATGGTTGAAAACCGTAAAAGGCAAATACTTGTTTTTGTATGTTTTTTTTTCGCAATTATTGCTATTTTGCAACATGGGAGACTATTTTTTAAATTTTTTAACCAATTTTATATTGTAGAAAATTTAATTATGCAACTTTTATGTTAGTACAACTTTTCTCAGAAATGAATAGTTTTAAAGTTATAATCAAAAAACCAATAAAAAAATCGAATTTTTCCTTCATATTTTGACATTTTGATTATTTAAACAATGTTCCGGACTATTTTGAGTGGGAGGATAACTCAAATATTATTATTTGAGATATTTTCAAGCAATTTCCGCAAAAAAAATTGAGTCACCTCTCAACGTCCATCTCAAAACAGATGCGCCCTGGACTAATATAAAATCAAAAATCTTAAAACCGATTTAACCAGATCAGGACAATCATTTCGAATATTAATTTAATTTTTTTTTGGTTAAGTAATGCTACATTTTTGACAAAATTCTACGCATACATTTAGTTAGTAATTCATCCACTTATCTTATTTTACATTTGTGTCAATAAAAAAATGTTTATTTATGCATCTATTAATTCTATATTATTGATCATCACTGACACGGTGGAGAGCAGGTCACCAAGGTGATGTAAAAAATGGTTTGTAAAATTTGATCTCGGGAGCAAATGTCCAAGGAATGAAGTTTAGACTTAATATGCCCATATAAAAAGGGGAACCAACTATAATGCAATAATTAGGTACCGCGGAATAGCTCTCCTAAATACATCATACAAGATATGGTCAAACTATCTTGCATGAGAGATTGAAGCCTTATATCAAAGCGTTCCTAGAAGAACATCAGGCTGGTTTCAGACGTGGAAGTTCAATTATTAACTAGATAATCACAATAGTGAATTAGGCAAAGTCTTTACATGAGTTTATGTAGGCATGTTATTAGCATGTTTTTACAATGCTATGAATGAGTTAGGAATTCCAAAAAACGCATAATATGCATAATAAAACTGACGATGACCAAGATGCTATCAACAGTAAAGGGGATGGGGGATTAAGGTAGGTTGACGTGCTGGCGTGTCAATTTTTTAAAATAGCCTTAGAAAAAGTCATACGAGACGCTAATTTAGATAACAGGGGAACTAGTTTTAATTGATCGGTCCAAATTATAGAATAAGCTGACGACGTTGACATTATAATAATAACTAAGGCGAGAACGATGGAAATCCTAACCGAGCTAATAGCAGCAGCAAAACAAATGGGATTACATATCCCATAATGGATAATGGATAGGTCCATTTTTAAAATAATCATAGTATATTATAGCATCAATGTTTCGAACTATACGCGATTCCTTTTCAGGAGACAGTCATAACTTTGATTTTTTTGAATGGGAAAGTACATCATGTGACACCTTATTTAAAAGCTTTTGAAATACTGATTACAAAAATGTATAATATTTGCGCAAAATTTCAGTCCAATGCTTTTTAAATTAATTCATTTTTTTAATCCTGAGGAAGCTAATAAAATTTTTTGAAAATTTTTAACGCAGAATGAATGATTACATTATTACCGAGGGCCGAAAGTCCCTAAAAACTTCTATAATGTTTATTAATAAGATACAGGGGTGAAAACGAAGAGAAAATTTAGTATGATTTTGAATTTCAAATATGTCATTAAAAAAAACTTTTTGTTTATTCTAATGGACTTTCGACCCTCGGCAATAATGTAATCTTTCATTCTGCGTTTAAATTTTTCAAAAATACTCATTAGTTTTCTTAGGCCATCAAAGAAACATGAAACGTAAATCACGTTTCATGGAAATGAAACACTGCTAAACAAATAGACGTCCGGCCATTTATGAAACTTTCCAAAAATAAAAATGTGTTATGAGCATGAATGACACTCGTTTCATTGGTAGGAGGACTTCAAGATTTGTTTAGCCGTGTTTAATTTTCATGAAACGTGTTTTACGTTTCATGTTTCATGTTTTTCGTTTCATGTTTCGTTGGTGTGCGGCTTGCCTAAGGATTAAAAAAAGGAATGCATTTAAAAAGCATTTCATTGAAATTTGGCCGAAGTATTATACCTTTTTGTAATCAGCGTTTCAAAAGCTTTTAAATGAGGAGTCACATGATGTACTTTTTCATTTAAAAAAATCACTGTTATGACTGTCACCTGAAGCGGATCGCGTAAAGTTCGAAACATTGATGTTATAATATACTTTGATTATTTTAAAAATCGACCTGTCCAAGTGTTTTGCTTATGGGGTAACACTTATTCCAACTCACTGTATACAGGGTGTTTAACAAAACACTTAAATACAACATTCTTCCTTACCGAGATACAGAGTGTTTTATTACAAATAATGTTCTAAAATGATTTAGCCCATTTGTTAAAGCACCTTTTAATATTTTTGTTCAAACTTGACACACAGTTTACACATGTTAGGATACTTTAACTAGCGTTAAAAGATAGTTTTCTGCTGTTACCAGAGGCATGCTGTAGGAATATATAGTTCATTTTCTCCCTTTCCCCCCTTATAATCTACGGCACTGTCTTAATAATCGTTTCAGCATGTTTTTTTAGTTCTTCGTTACCTTTTACGTAAATATCATTCTTTTGTCTCAATACGATAGAGTAAGTAATTTTCAAGGTTACTTATTTACGTTTAATGTAATGGATTCAATAAGATTACTATGTACTTTAAACACAATCTTATTGAATGTAGTCTTATTGAATACATTATCTTTAAACGCAAATAACTTGAAAACTACTTACTCCATCGCAATGAGACAAAAGGATATTTATGTAAAAAGTAACAAGGAATAAAAAAACATGCTGAAATTATTATTACGACAGTGGCGTAAATTGTAATGGGGAAAAAGGGGCGAATATTAAGTATATATCTGCCCAGCACGCCTCTGGTAAAACTATCATTTAGGTATCCTAATCTGTGTAAACTGCTTGTCAAGTGTGAACAAAAAATATTGGAAGGTGTTAAAACAATGGGATAAAATCATTTTAGAATATTTGTAATAAAACACTCTGTATCGTAGAATATTTTATTTAAGTGTTTTGGGTTAAATCTTCGTATTTTGTGCTAATGTTTCTCCAGTTACGATATGGAAAATTCATAATGAAACACCCTGTATAGTTTGTTAGTTATATAGTTTGTCCATATTATCTTGTTTAAAATCTAGTTTTAAGATATGCTTTGTAAATTCTGAAGGTGTAACTTCGGGTTAGTAACTAAATAATTAATTTTGAGATAATATTAACGATCCACGTATTTTTCTACAAAAATATTTAAATTAAATCCATATTAAGCTGTGAATATTTGAAATATTTTTTCACTAGTCATAATGTGAAACTTTGCTTGGCTTATGGAGACAGGGCCGCCTTAATCCGTTAAATCAGATCCATAGATTCCCTGATTAGAATAGCTAACTCATTGCTTAAGATCTGGATGGCAATCAAGTACAGAGGAATTTGTTGTTTATTGATATTACATAGTTTCTATATCAACTGAAACAACAGTGTATCGATATATCCATCTTTTCCTAACACATGAGTCATTCTACTCCTCGTAAAAAGGGCCCCATAGACGTACCTCTATACTTGATCAGTATACAAGCACAAGTTTATTGCACAAGTATACTGGAACGTGTATTGGGTACTACTTGCACAAGTACGTTAACTGTACAAGCGACATGAGACTTGTGGATATTTTGTAATTTTTATTTGTGCATGTCAGACTTGTGCAAGTATAATTGAGCGTGTATGTGAAAGACTTGTACAAGTTAAACACAGTTGAGTCTTGACTATTCGTGTAGACGAACGATATTGGTTCTTCCGGTAGAGTAGTTGGTTCCGACGATGACATGGTTCAAGCTTAAACTGGCGCATTGTGCATGCATACTTGTACGTCTGTTGTCGACACATACATTGGTCATACTTGCACAATAAACTTGTGTATGTATACTGTTGATGTATACACGCACATGTTTATTGCACAAGTATACTGGAACGTTGGCCAATACTTGTATAAGTACGTTAACTGTACAAGCGACATGAGACTTGCGAAAATTTTGTAATTTCTACTTGCGCATGTCAGACTTGTTCAAGTATAATTGAGCGTGTGTGTGAAAGACTTGTACAAGTTTGACGGAGTTGAGTTTTGACCATTCGTGTAGACGTACGGTATTGGTGCTTCCGGTAAGATAGTTGGTTCTGACTATGAGATGGTTCAAGTTTAAACTGGCGCATTGTGCATGCATACTTTTAGGTGTGTTGTCAACACATACATTGGGCATACTTGCACAATAAACTTGTGTATGTATACTGTTCAAGTATACATGCACAACTTTATTGCACAAGTATGCGTGCTGGGCATTACTTGCAGAAGTGCGTTAACTGTACAAGCTACATGAGACTTGTGGACATTTTGTAATTTTTACTTGTGCATGTCTGACTTGCGCAAGTATAATTGAGCGTGTGTGTGAAAGACTTGTACAAGTTAGACACAGTTGAGTTTTGACCATTCGTGTAGACGAATGGTATTGGTGCTTCCGGTAAAGTAGTTGGTTCTGACTATGACATGGTTCAAGTTTAAACTGGCGCATTGTGCATGCATACTTGTAGGTGTGTTGTCAACACATACATTGGGCATACTTGCACAATAAACTTGTGTATGTATACTGTTCAAGTATACATGCACAACTTTATTGCACAAGTATGCGTGCTGGGTAGTACTTGCACAAGTGCGTTAACTGTACAAGCTACATGAGACTTGTTGACATTTTGTAATTTTTACTTGTGCATGTCAGATTTGCGCAAGTATAATTGAGCGTGTGTGTAAAAGACTTGTACAAGTTAGACACAGTTGAGTTTTGACCATTCGTGTAGACGAATGGTATTGTTGCTTCCGGTAGAGTAGTTGGTTCTGACTATGACATGGTTCAAGTTTAAACTGGCGCATTGTGCATGCATACTTGTAGGTGTGTTGTCAACACATACATTGGGCATACTTGCACAATAAACTTGTGTATGTATACTGTTCAAGTATACATGCACACCTTTATTGCACAACTATGCGTGCTGGGTAGTACTTGCACAAGTGCGTTAACTGTACAAGCTACATGAGACTTGTGGATATTTTGTAATTTTTACTTGTGCATGTCAGACTTGCGCAAGTATAATTGAGCGTGTGTGTGAAAGACTTGTACAAGTTAGACACAGTTGAGTTTTGACCATTCGTGTAGACGAATGGTATTGGTGCTTTCGGTAGAGTAGTTGGTTCCGACGATGACACGGTTCAAGTTTACATATATTACATATATTTATAGTTTACATAAATTTGCATAATAAACTTGTTCATGTATACTGTTCAAGTATATAGTTACATCTATGGGGGCCTTAGAAACAAATGCTTCTGGTCTACAAAACCGGTGCCCGAAGTAGTGTATTGTTTGCAAATAAAATTATAATAATTATTGAACCGAGACTCTAACCTATCAGGGGCACAGCGTCGGACGTCTGGGTTATAACATGCGCCACCAGCAGAGAAAACACAGTCTGTGATAACAGGATAGTCACACCTGCAACAGACGGTGTGTCAAGCGAGGCGTCTGACCTGTGACCTGTGCCGCGGATAAATTGAACATACAGTACAAAATTCCGTATTTCTAATAAAAAGGAACTTAATTATTGCATAAAACAAAGAATTAAAATAGTACCAGCTATCCATGATACTCAGCTCACCAGAGTGCTATTTTTCGAGGCGGGGAATTCCATAAACAAGGGATCTACCTGTTTTATGAAATGATCCCTTATTTATATAATTTCACACCTCGAACAGTAGCATCTCGCTGAACTGAATGCCAATGGGTCTATTAGATAGCTGGTATGGGTATCTTTAAAACACAGTCAGTAAAGAAAATTTCATTTTCGGTTTGCACAAAGGCTTCAATTTTAAAAAATTTTATTTTAATTTTAGACAAACATTATAGGTATTTTATCAAGATTATATAAAAAAATGAGCATCAAATAATATCAAGTCTGTGATTTAGATGAAGAAAGATATAAGATTTTAAATATAGCATATGTAAATATGTATAGTTTTACTACACTTGCGGTCAGATAAGTTATAGTTCAAAGACTGTTACGGTCTTGCAGATTGGATTACGCAAATTCAATAAAAGATTATCGCAGATTATCGCCTGTCAGCAACGAACATTCTGGACTACTGCAACACGAATTGCGACTTAAGGTCGCTGCATATTATCATGTATGTAGCGTTTCCAGCACGTAGCGTTTAGTTTCCGAAAAATATGATTAAATGGTTTTAAATAATATGAATAATTCACACTGTCTGGAACGTATCGTATTAGACACCTTTTAGTAAAATCAGGTTTTTCGGAGACTACGCTACGTGCATGATAATATGCAGCGACCTTTACTGGGACAGCAAAGTCAGCATCTCTATTTATTATAAAAAGCATCGCAAAACCACCTTTTTTGAGCCTGGTTATTATATTTTAATGTGTAACTAAAATCTTTGTTAGTATTTAATAAAGTTTTTTGAGTGCTTTGTTTTTAAAAAAGTGATTTTCAAAAGAAAATTCATAATTCGCATAATAAATTTACGCACGGAAAATACATCATGTAAACCCAAACCCGTTAAAAACCACAATCATAAGGAATCAATATATTCGATAAAGAAAATAACTATTAATAAACTGTCGCTGACAGAATGTAATATACCAGCATATTTCCAGTATTAAAAATATAGTGAACAACGAGTGCCCCCTGTGTGGGATGCAGGCCACTTAAGAAGAACGCATACAGGGGATCTACTACTTGTCGCAAAGGCGACTAACTGGAGCAGCTGTCCGCTATCCTTGCTCGACATTTCATTTTAACCTTGCCCAATTATCTATCTTAGATAGATCTCATAACCCATCTCACCCACACTCCGAGTATCGGATGAGTCCTTTTGACAGTGTTTGAGAAGAGTTAGTCCATTTTGCGAGGGGAGTGCGTGTATCATGTGAATGCCGCACACCCTACACACAAACTCAGTAACATGCGCCTCTACCCACTCACACACTCCTAAATCTTCCCCCCACTCGCAAATCTGTTTTACCAGCGTGGAGAACTAAAGATTGCTTGAACCATGAAAATGCTCAATACTAAAATCAATTCCGGAGTAAGTCTTCCGATCGGATTTTTGGGGAGGACCGTTTTGAGGCAATCAAAAGATAATAAATTGAGGATTGACCAACAAGTCCTTATGAACAAAATTACGTATTATCGTCAACAATATGGACTGAATATAATCGTAAAGAAGACAAAGCTCATCATAATCAGCAAGAAAAATATAACGAAAGATAAACATTGCGTCAACCAAACCCCAGTAAAAAGAGTCATGCACTAGAACTACCTCGGCACCATAATAAATTAATAATGGACAAACAACCAAAAGATAAGAGCACACATTTGAAAAGCTAGATCCATCTTCAACCGGATGGGGCCTTCTAAGAGCCATAACCTATCTCTTGGTATAAAACTAAGAACGCTGAGAAGCTATGTCTTCTCTGTTCTTTTTGATGGTACTGAATCGTGGATCTTAAACGAACATATGTGCAGAACATTGAAAGTATTTGAGATGTGTGTTATATTGTAGAATACTTAAAATCCCGTGGACTGAGCTAGGGATGAGAAAAACCTAGCGGTTATAACCTAAAACTAAAACCGGTTTTTTTTCTTTGCAATAATCGGTTTTTCCGGTTGTTTTTTGTCCCGGTTTTAACCGTTTTTTTCTTTTTAAAGTAATAACCGGTAAAAAACCGAATAAGTGGAAAAATAATGAATTTAGAGAAAAAATGGGAAAATTTTTCGCCCCCGTGCATAAATGAGAAACTTTAAGCTGACTGAAACCGATTTTACAACACTGATGACTGATTTATATACTGATATGGACTGATATCGATTCGAATGTCGTATGGCAAACTAAAGCGCAATGTAAATGTAACTTATTTGGTATTGGCTATGACTAAAAAACCGAACACCGGTTTTTGGAATAACCGGTTTTTTCGGCCGGCTATAACCGCCAGGTTAAACTGTATGTAAAAAAACCGGTATAACCGAAAACCGGTGTTTTTGTCAACAACCGCCATCCCTACAGTGAGCGAGTCACAAACGAGAAGGTACTCAGAATAATGAAGGAAAACCGACAGATACTGACTACCGTCAAATCTAGAAAGTTACAATACTTCGGACAGATTATGCGAAATGAACACATCTATGCCCTCCTCGTTAAAGAAACTCACAACCTGGTTCAACACAACATCTCTGCAGCTTTTCCACGCTGCTGAAGATAAGATAAAGATTGGTATGTTGATCGCCAACATTCATCACGGATAGGTACATCAAGAAGAAAAAAATATTCTTTTCTTCAGCTTTCTTAAGTTCGAGTTGTCCCTTCAGCCCATCCTTTTTAGCAAAGTCTACTACGTCATCAAGTGACACTTCTACAAAGTCGTATGGCTCGAATTGTCAATGCTCAAATGTATCGAGCCTTATCCTATCCAACAACTTCAGTCGCATTCCTATTCATATCAAGCAGATATTTTCTTGTTCTAGCAGATCAAAGAAAGTTTGAGACCCATTATTTCATACCAGTGGTTAAGTTTCATCCTTTCCACCCACTCCGATATTATACTTTTAGCTGTGCTTATTGCTACAGGTTCTGGGCTTATGAAGGTTTTTTGCCCCTCTCATGGCAAGTAGGTCCGTTTTTTCGTTCCATTCAATACCAGTATGTCAATGCACGCAGAGTTAACTTACTTTGTAACTTTTTCCGATCCGAATCAGTTTCTGCAGATAGTCACAAGCTAACTTGGAGTCAATCCGATTCGAGTCCAGGGCCTTTAATGCCGCCTGGTTATCAGATATAATTTTTATACATCTCTCACTGCAGTTTCTTTTTATTAGTTCATGCAGATGCATCTCTATAGCATAAATTTTCGCTTGGAAAGCTTAGTATGCTATTATCGGAACAACTACTTCAAAAGAAAACATGGACTGCAGTATACATAGAACGTAGAAAGAACTTATGTCTAAAAAGTTCAAAAAAGAGGAATATTTTTGTCAATATACAAACGACCGCGACATGTCAGTAAGTGAAAGGACAAGTGTGAGGTTGACTTTCTACAGAAGTTGATAGTGAAATAGCCGAAAAGAGGAAAAGAGGAAAAGAAAAAAGAAAATCAAAACTGATGACTGAATATAATAAATTTATGGGAAGTATTGACCAAGATTACTACCACAAAGCAAATTTTTTACGATTTTATTGACCAAGATTACTACCACAAAGCAAATTTTTTACGATTTCAGATTATCTATTTTTTAATCCTTGTTGCCACTTGCTCCAAAAGCACGAAGACCTACTATGATTTCCCATCTTCCAGAGTATTGCCAAAAAGATTTGAAAACGAACCGGTGCAAATGTAAATATTGCGGAGAGATGCAAAAAATAAGGAAGGATCCAATATATCTCTATCCACATTGCCCAAACGAACCTGGTATTACCACTTGTTTCAGAAATTTTCACAAAACTATGTTCACTTTTATGAGAGTTTTCACTTCTGATCACCATTTTTTGTAAATTTATGTCCAGTTTATTTTTTTTAAAGTACATTAAACACCTACTTAAATAATAAATGGTAAAAGAGGACCGGGAAGAAGACGCATTTCCTGGCTTCAAAATTTACGAAAGTGGTATAACACGACTAACACTGAACTGTTTCGCCCTGCGGTAAATAAAGTCAAGATAGCCATGATGATCGCCAACATCCGGAACGGATAGGCACTTTAAGAAGAAACACCTACTTCATAAAAGATTTATTGAAATTGGAATGAAAAATAAAAACAACTATAAATGGTTTTGTTTACTTTGGTTTAAAACACCTAGCCTTAGAAATTTCTTGCCTGACTACATTACATTAGTTTTCAGTGTTGACAGTAGTAGTTTATTAGTGTTATAGTTGTTTGAATTATTGTATTAACTGCATATCAAAAATGGTTCATTTAATAGAAATTTACAAAACAACAATTCTACAGATAATTGATTACAGAGATAACATTTGGACACACGTGGAACTTGCTCGCTTGTATCCAAAAAATATTCGAAACTTGCCACTTATATCCCAAGAGACAACCAGGAGAATAGAAGAATAGTTTCACAAGCTTCGCGCTTCCAATGCAATAAGTAACTATAGCAAATTATATAATACTAAAGTTTGAGGAGAATCCATATACTTTCATTATTAGCTATTAGAACACTAGAAGAAAATAAAATGTATTCCCGATAAAATGTACACCTATAAAATAATTAACGAAGCTATGTGCAGACATTTGAAAGTATTCGAGATGAGGCTATATCGAAAAATACTTAAAATCCAGTGGACTGACTCACAAATGAGCAGGTTCTCAGAAGAATGAGCATCAAATATGCCCCCCTAAAAGACATCCTGCAAGGAAAAATATTTGGAAAGTGAGGTTCAGGAAGAAGAAGACCATCCTGGTAAAAGAACCTGAGAACCGGATTCAACACAACATCTGTTCAGCTTTTCGGCGCTCCTGCAGATAAGATAAAGATTGCCATGATGATCGCCAACTTTCGTCACGCATAGACACATTAAGAAGATAAAATGATTTCACCTGAGGGGCTCATTGAAGATGATTTTGTTACGTATTTTTGTGAGCAATGATGGCAATGTTAGGTAAGAATATTATCCCATTAAAAGATGTTCTGATTTCTGATCTGAGTGGACCTTTACACTTGCCACAACATCAAAATTGCCGATATTGGTCGATGGAATATCTGCACTTGATAACAGAAGAATATAGAAGGAAAATATATGGTATATTGACCAAAGATGCTCAAATTCTAATAAACGCTAATTACGATATGATTTCAACAAGATGGTGGACCGCCCTTGCGGTGACCAGCATAATCCCCTGATTTGAATTTATTATATCTCTTGTTATGGGGTATGTCCATTGTATAAGCATTGTATACATAAGTAAATCTGACATGTTGAATAACGTTAGGAGAAACTTCTATGTAAGATTAGGATGTTACCAAGACGTCCACTGGGGTATTTTAAATATTTTCTCATTGAAATTAAATTTATTTTTTATTATCATAAATAAATAAACAGGTTCCATATTAATATTTGGATGTCCTGTAGTGAAATTTTTTAATAATTTTTTTTTAATTAATGGTAATTTTTACGGAATCGGAAAACACGTAATATTTTGGAAAAAGTTAAAGATACGGAAAGTATATTATTGAGAAAATATTTCTAGAATGCAAAAATTGGATAATATAAAGAATGTTTTATTTAAAATAAGAAAGTTGGTATCGGTCACTGTTACATGGGACACCCTGTATAAAAAGTTTTTTTTGAAAAAACGCCCAACAAAAAAATACGAATCAACATGTCCAAATGTTTTTTCGAACACACCTCCCTTTTATTTGTAATCGAATTTAATTCATTCATATAGTGCAGTCAAAAGAATTCACCCTGATATTTGGCAATATTCATTAGACTTTGTGAAAATGTTAAAATTCGGAAGTCAATTTTTATTCCAAAATGAACATATTTTAACGACATACATATCTGGTATTTTTACATATTGGTCACAAAATTTAATTTTAAGTAGTGAATATAGCATGTGTGATTAATTCAGGCATCCATGATTTTTTTCCATATTGACTCTATGTTTTTGAAGTGTTATCCCTCCTAAAAACTAAACGTAACGCCTGTGTTTTGCTAGGTCAATTTCAAATTTTTCGCATATTGTCAAAAGCTACATTACTTAATTATTTATATTATTAAAGATTTATATTAAAGATTTACAACAATAATATGAAACCTTATTAAATGTATCCTAGATGAAATTAACTAAACTTTAAATTAATAAATTCATACTTTAAAACAGTTAACTAATCAGTTATAATTATTTAATTAAATGCTCAAAATGATATCCACCAAC
This sequence comes from Diabrotica virgifera virgifera, assembly GCF_917563875.1. Taxonomy (NCBI): domain Eukaryota; kingdom Metazoa; phylum Arthropoda; class Insecta; order Coleoptera; family Chrysomelidae; genus Diabrotica; species Diabrotica virgifera. The sequence continues at coordinate 114,336,806 of NC_065452.1, forward strand.
GTCTATACAATTGAAAATGAAAATGTGACTGCGGAAAGAGGAATGTGGCTGCATATTGTAGAGTATTTTTAGCTTTCTTTATTCGCCGTCTCTTGTCTTATAAATTGTAAAAGTCAGAGATTTAAGATGTTACCAGAAAACAATTCCAACAAGAGGAATACATTTTGTATCTTTGACTTTTCTCTTTTCTTTAGGAGATGTTGCAGCGTCCCAAAAGTGGATTTTAAACTATTTTTGAAATTTCTATCAATAGCAATCTATTGTCTAGAAAACCGTTCATTAAAGTATTGCCTTACGTTTATGCTATATGCAGATGTCTTGTTGGAAAACCAAATCATCTTCTGAGTACCTGTTATCATTTTCGATAAAAATTGTCAAAATGATCAACTACGTCCTCTAATAATTCTAGATATGCGTTTCTGTTCAAATTTCGTTGCAAAAATATGGCACAAAAATACGATTCCCATAACTGTCTGTCCATACGTTTAATTTCAATGGCTGTTGGGTATTAGTTTCGTGGAAAATTCTAGGAGTTTCATCAACCCAATAACGGAAATTGTGTCGATTTACAGTATCATTAAAAAAAAAAGAACATTCATCTGAAAACAAATTTTAAATAGAAAGTTTGGATAACAGGGATAACTATTTATTTTCTGTCATAATCTCAAAGAACTATGGTAGCCTGACTGGATCATCTTCATTTATTTCCTATACCAAGTATTTTTTCTAGGGATAAAATTTGTAATGTTTTAGTACTCTGCAGAGAGTAGTGTACAGAAAACCAGATTCTTGAACGATTTTTAGTACTTGAAATTAGCAAAACTTAAAATTGCTACCGCTTTAGTCCTAACATATTTTGCAGACTCCCTATCTTTATCAGCTACTGATCCCGTTTTATGAAAATTTTCAACTAGTTTTAATACGTAATAATAAAATTTATTATATAATTTCGCCGTTCTTGCAAACTTTCACTTTCAAAAAATATGGAAATAATTTCAATGCGCTCTGCGGTAGAATAAACAGTTTCAAACGAATTTGAGGAAATACTTATTTAATATCGCTGTTAAACGCTACCAACAACAGTTATAATGTAAATAAATTGATGGTATTTCACAATAATAGAGTTAATGTGAAAAAAATCATGAATGACTGAATTCTCCAGAGAAAGACTTGTCTAATGACGTGTCACACATGCTTTTTCGTTTTTTTTTTAAGTAATGGTTTGTGGTACTCGAAGGGAGGAGGTTGACAAGTAACAGATAAAATTTTTCACAAAATCAATGATGACGTAGTAAACTGACAGATTTACACATAAAGAAAAGTAATATTATATTATACGAATATACGACGAGCAATAATGCATAAAGTTACAAATTATTAGAAATTATTATTTCAGGAAAAAATTCGGATAATACTAATAAGAATATAAGAAAGTGCTCATTTATGATCAAGTAATAGAAGGGAATTGGAGATTTATGTAGATTTATCAAAAATAAAAAGAGTTTACAAATTGATACTTAATATTTCATAGGGATAATCGATCAAAATAATGTGTAATAGTAATATAATCACATTATTACAATTATTTATTAAGGAGAAGATCCTGTATTGACCAGATTGCTACATCACGTATCATCATAGAAGAAATTAAAGAAAATAATGCAGCACTGATAATGACATTTGTAGACTTTGCCAAAGCTTTTGACAGCGTGAAATACAAAGCTCTTTGGAACATTTTAAGCCACGCTAAAATCCCACCTAAAATCATTAGAATAATACAAATCATGTATAACCGAACAACCTTCTAGGCATTACATATAAGGGTCAAATGACGAACAAAATAGAAACAGAGAAGGGGGTAAATCAAGGCTGTATACTCTCACCACTACTCTTCAATATATGTCTCAACTACATTTTATATAAAACCATAGACAGAAAAAACGAAATCCCCTGGAACTACTTAGATGGCAAGAAACTGGCCGATATGGAATATGCAGATGATATATGCCTGGTATCACATATAATAGATGATATGAAGAACATGCTACGTAAACTGGAGAAAGTGGCGGCAGAAATTGGTCTCCGAATATTATAAATGTCAATAAGACCGTTGAGATGAGAATAGGTCAATTCCGACAGGAAAAATTATATATTAATCAAGAAGAAGTAAACAGGTACAAGAATTTTGCTACCTCGGAAGTATAGTTGGCGTACATGGTGGCATCTCGAGGCAGGCATTAAACATCGACTTAGAAAAGCAGAAGCATTTGGAACACTCTCAAACATATGGAGGTCAACACAAATTATTAGTCAAACCACCAAAATAAGACTATTTAATACTAATGTTAAAACAGTATTATTGTATGGATGCGAGAACTGGGCAGTAACAGAGGGAACTGTCAAAAAACTACAAGTATTTGTAAACAGGTGCCTCCGAAAAAATTTGAAAGTACAGTCGAACCCGCTTATTGGAATAGCCTTCGTGCCAAGCAAAAGTATTCCTATAACCGGGATATTCTAATAACCGATCATTGGTGGCTAGCAGAAACGTTTCAAGACCTCAAATTTCTATTCCTTAAACCGGGACATTCCTATAACCTGTATTTTAATAAGCGGGTTCGACTGTATATTATTGGCCCAAAATCATAACAAATCAAGAACTCTGAAAGAAAACCAAACAAGAGCCAATTAAATGGCAACTAAACGGAAAAGATGGAATTGGCTGGGACACACCCTAAGGAAGGACAACGCAGACATAACAAAGAAAGTTCTAAAATGGACAGTAGCAGGACGAAGAAAGCAAGGACGACCCGCAACGACCTCGAGAAGAACAATTGAAGCTGACTACAAAGGTATGAGAAAGAGCTGGGGAGAGGTAGCAGCTATGGCTAGAGACAGAGTCCAATGGAGAAGCTTCGTGGATGCTCTATGCTCCTTTACGGAGTAACAGGAAATAATAGATATACAGAGTGGGCCAAATAAAAGAGTCCACCTCGATATTTGGCAGTATTTATTAGATTTTAAGGAAATAAAAAAACAGCTCAATTTTTGATTTAAGGGGGACACATTTTTACGGTACATACATCTGTCATTTGTCAAACCCCTCCCTTCCACTTCCCCCACCACTTAATTTTAAATAGGGAATAGGGGTCGTGTGCTAGCTCATTTGAAAGGTTATTGAATTCTCTATTCAGTAATATCAACATTAACATAATTATTTATACAGGCTAGCCAAGAAAAAAATATTTTAATTAAATTAATTGACACAAAAGGAAGAATGTATTTAATTTATTTAATTCAAAATACATTCTACTGCTTGTCACAAAACAGAAAAAATGTTTTTTGATAAATAGACATTGCTTTTCGCTTAATTTCAATGTTCAAGCTGCCACCCATCTCCCTCTTGGTAGCTCTTTAAGCAACAAACAATGTTTATTTATCAAATAAACATTTTTTTCTGTTTTCTTTCAGCAGTAACAGTATTGTGAGTATTCTAAACAGTATTCTGAGTTAAATAAATTACATACATTCTTCTTTTTTGTCAATTAACTTAATTCAAAATAATTTTGCTTGGACACCTTGTGTAAATGATTATGTCAGTGGTAATATTACTGAATAGAGAATTGAATAACCTTTCAAATGAGCTAGCACATTACCCATATTCCCTATTTAAAAATAAGGGGTGGAGGAAGTGAAAGGGAGAGGGTTGACAAATGACAGATTTATGTACCGTAAAAATGTGTCCCCTTTAGATAAAAAATTGACCTGTTTTTTATTTCCTTAAAATCGAATAAATACTGCCAAATATCAAGGTGGACTCTTTTCTTCGGCCCACTCTGTATATATACCTAATATATTACAATTATTTTGTTATTCTAATTTTATAATAATAAGGTTTTGTTATTTTAATTGTAATTTGTAATTCTATTTTCCGTTTATAAAATTAATGAAAATGAATAATTTTTGTGCTTTTATAAAATTGATATGCTTTTCGTGGAAACCAAAGAAATTTTAAGGAGTAGAGTGGAGAGTACTCTCTCCTCTGGCAGTGATAAGAGCTTGCAATTAGCGAAGTTTGAATTAGATTAAATTTTGGATTACATTCTACGAAAGATTGCATCCATGCAGCGAAGCTCCCTAAAATTTCTTGTGGCCATCATATGTCTCCGCAAACATCTGACCATCTCATATCAAACATGTAGACTGTAATTTAGACTTGGACTGTGAACTAGACAAACAAATCGCAAGATTGGAACCTCGTCATCAGTATCTCATTACTGTTGAGTCATCTCCAGGAATAACCATGGACAGTATTTGGTTTTGTAGATCCTCGTTTAGGTACCTTGCGCAGTAAACATGTCATTCTTGATGAAGACTAACTCAGTGCAAACGTTAAAAGATATTCCCTTCCATGCCATAACTGATCCTCCACCAAATGGAAGTCTTTTGGGAATACATGCTTGAGCGTGTCTCTCACCTATCTGTTCATTGTCATATTCTTACAAGTCTATCTAAACTCTTAAGACATAATCGCTAATAATCGGAAACAATACAAGTAATTTCTTCCGTTTGATTCATAGATAAGTATTCTCTCGCAAAATTTAATCTGGAAATCTGATATTCATTTTTCTGCAATCCTTCTTATGATCTTCATTTCGTTGGTCTCCAGATGTCTTTGTGTTTTGCTTGTATATGGTCTTGTTTCGGACGTGAAAGTCATAACTGACATGAGCCATGCGACAAATTCGGAAGTGTTGCGGAGGATGAACAAGGAAAAAGAGCTTATGCTTATAATAAAAGAACGGAAAACACAATGTTTTGGTCACATCGTAAGAAATCAAAAGTATGAACTGCTACAACTTATAATCGAAGGCAAAATCAATAGGAAACGAGGGCCAGGAAGAAGACGCAACTCTTGGCTTAAAAACCTTCGACAATGGATAAATATGACCTCCATAGAACTATTCAGGACGGCTGCAAATTAAATGGGCAAATGTAATGGCCAATGTCCTTAAGGATACGGTACCGTAAGAAGAAGTCATAACTGGCCTAATAATTGACTTATATATTCGGGCCTTTGTCCGAATTAATATAAATATACCTTATATAGTGAGGAGACTAATCTTTTCGTAGCGCCGTCATCTTCTTCTTCGTCTAGCCATTCACGTCCACATCTGAACATGAGCCGCTTCAAGTCTTACTTTCCATTATTTTTTATTGTACGCTACTTGTAGCCAAGTTTTCCCGGCAGTCCGTTTCAGGTTACCTGTCCATCTCATAGGAAGTCTGCCTCTGAGTCTTTTGTGTTGGTCTGTTGGTATGGTCTCCAGATTAGAATTGTTCTGTGCCATTTGTTTAGATCGCCAAGCTACATGTCCAGCGTATTCCCATTTCAATTTTATTGATTTTTGTACCACATCGGTGACTTTGGTTTTCTGTCTTATCCATGTGTTTGTTTTCCTGTCCTTAAGTGATATGCCTAGCATTGCTTGCATCACATGTTGAGTGACTCTGAGTATATTCATATTCATTTTTGTGATTGTTCATGTTTGCGCCCTATATGTTAATATCGCAATAATGCATACATCAAAAAATACTCCTTCAATATTCGAAAGATTTACACTAACTTTTCTCGTGGTTTTGCGTTCGTATTCTCCATAATGATCTATGGGATGGAAGTTTGGATCCAGTAGAAAGCATATTATAGAAGAATACTGAGAATAAGTTGGTCGGATCAGTCAAAAATGTCGAGGAAAAATAAAAGAGAAAAAAGTTTTAACGCTAGTAAAACTAAAGAATTCAGATATCTAACAGGCTGCATGGGAGGTAAGTGATAAAACTTGCTTCCAATAAAAATCCAGGAAAGAAGGAATTATGAAAGGATATCTAGTTCTCAGTAGAACAATTTAAGAATCTTGTTTCGTCGACCTGTTGTGACCAGCAGGCATTAAAAATTCGAACTGCCCTGATGATCGTCAACTTTCTAGAGACTTGAAGTTTTTGAAAGTAAAGGACTACATAAAGAGACAATGGTTACAGAAAGAATGGTGATTGCTAATTGTTGTAAAATAACAAAAAAACAAATCAAATGGTGTTGGAGGAGATATGAAATATATTTAGTCATACATCTTAAAAAATGCAAATTGAATAATATAAAAAATGTGATTAAAATTATAGACGGGCGTTTACCCCCATAATTTACCCCCATAAGAAGAGCATCAACCGACAATATATATTTGAATTTCTAATGCACCAAACTTTTATTCGATTCTATATATTTTTCAAAGTTCAAATGAATTTTTTTAATGTTTTTCAGGTGAAAATAATAAATTATAAAAAAAACACTTTCACCGAATCGTTTCGGAAATAATTTTTATGCGTATCTCGTCGAAATAAACACTTTTATTTTTTGGTAATTTTTCCAGAAATGCTCCTCCCTGTACGAGTTATTTGCAATACTTTGTTGAAAAATGCCTTAATTAGTCATTTTCTATATATTTTTCTAAAAAACTACTAAATGGATTACAATTCTACAGCAAGACTTATAATCTTTAAATCCTCAAGTATAAATAAGACTATTTTGATAAGAATAATTAGTTTATATCCTATAAAACATAGTTTTAAATTTAAACAAATAGGGCACATTCAAAAGAAGGTATATTCTGAATATTTGGATCCATGTTTTCAGCGAGATATAAGCCACTTATTCTTCCAAAGATTATAAAGCTTTTTGTAGAATTGAAATTCATTTAGAAGTTTTTTGGAAAAACAAATTCCAAAAAATCACTATTTGCCGTTTGAAAATAATTATTGATAGCACAGTTTTTATGATACAGGTCATTTACATTTTATGTTGTATACAAACATAATACAACATAAAATGTAAATGACGTGTGTCATAAAAACTGTGCTATCAATAATTTTCAAAGGGAGTAAGTATAATTAAGGCATTTTTTCAATAAAGAAGTTGCAAATAACTCGAGAAGGAAGCATTTTTAGAAAAATTACCAAGAGAAAAAAATCAATTCCGAAGAGATTCGGTAAAATTGTGTTCTTTTTTTATAAATTATTTGTTAATAACAATTGCCGGCACACTTGGAAACAATACAAAAAAACAATTGAACGTAGAAAACTATATAGAATCGAGTAAAAAGGTTTGCTGCATTAGAAATGCAAAAAAATGGGATTAATCCGTTTCTAAGCGTTTTTTTAGGGGTATACCGCTCGCCTACAATATTTACTACAGAGAAAACGTTGATTAAATGTTTGATAAAAAATTAAAGGGGTAGGGTAGGCGTATATTTTCTTACAATTTTTATGTTGCTTAATTTATTTTGTTAAAAAGTGGTATATCAGTAAATCATTAATATACTTATGTTTTAGTCTCTAAAAGTAATTTAAATTTGAAAATGACAAGCTCTACATCCTAAAATGAAATTCTCTATCCAGTTTGTCTAAGATTAACAAGATTTCTGAAATAAATAAAAAAAAATAAAAAAATTAAACACTCAATTAAAGAAATGTGCAAATGCACAATTTTATATTGACTGAGGATTATATAAAAACAAAGCCTACGGAATTTTTTCTACTGTGAAATGTTACCAACTGACATTAAGTCACAGAGTGAAAAATAAACACTTTTTTTTTTTAATATTTCAGTGTTTAAAATATTTGAACAAGACGGCCCTCCTTTCCAAGTATCCGGCTCCCTTCCCGTTTAAACGTTTGAGTCAAAGAGGAAATGTTTGCGGCAATTAACCGCTTTAATAATCTGTCATCCCCTTTTTACCAAATAAATTACGTTATACCCAAAAAATATACAACAACATTATTACCACTTATAGGACTATAGCTCAGTAAAATAAAATCACAATGTAATTCCGTACATGTTGGAATACATTTTTTATCAAACTTTATGTCAAAACAAAAGTTATTTTCAAGAAAGTATATGATTCATATGAAGGGATCATTGTTTAAATGATTAAAAATGGGCAATTTTTGCACAAAATTTGCTTTTTTAACTGCTGCGGTAATTAATGTTTTTATGAAGGTTTTTACGATTTTTTTCTGCGTAACTAAAAAGCAATTTTTTTTATATAAGCCTTACTAAATTAAATTTGACCATAAATTTATTTAAGTAATTGTAAATTAACATTGAAAAACAAATTTACAAAAAAATTATTTGCATTATGAATGAGCACTATAAAACATTTTATTTTTCAGAAAACTTTGCGTTGTTGTAGCAGTATAAAGCAAAAAAATTGATTTAAAAATATTTAGTAGTTTATTATATAATTAATTTGTTTATTAGATATTACGACTTTTTCAATTGCGACAACGCGCTTGTTGTCGATAGAGCATATATAAATTTTAAAGATCTCATTTTTTTCCTCCTATGTATATTTTCAATAAATACATTGAGAAATCAAAATTTCAATTAAACCCCCAAATGGCGTTTGAAAAGTGTTGTAATTTGTTTAAAACTTGTTTTTTAATAGCATCGCTGAGATTATTAACAATTTAGACATTTTATTTCAATATTCACGTTCCTGGTAATTTTTCACAAATTTACAAAAAAAAAATTTTTTAGGATCATTTTTTGCCAAGATAACTTTTTCAAATTTAAAAATTCATAATTTGTTTATTTATCACCATTAACATATAAAAGTGCGAAAGTACATCTATCAACCCTAGTACTTAACAATGCCATTTATTCATATAATAAAAATTATAGAATATTTTGAAAAATAATGATTTTCGTAACGACCGTAAATGAAAACTTTTTCTCTGAAAAATGGTGGAGGAGTAGTTTTGCAATATTTCCGTTAATAATGGGCAAATTTTAATGTTTTTTTTTTAAATTGGGTTAGCATAAAGAATTTTTTTTTAAATTTTTTTCAAATTCATATATCAATTTGTTTTTATTTTTTTCTACAAAATTTTATTGTTAATTTAGTACTATTTTGTTAAATTTTTAATATAAAAATTTGTTCTAATACTGTTTTGTGGTTATCTTTTTTGCCAATTTTCATTTATCACAAAGTTAGAGAAAAAAAATATTACATATTACATATAACAAGTTAATGAATATTTATTGCAAGAAGGGTTATGCAGATGTTATTGTTTTTATATGCTACCTCAAATTAAAAAAAAACTTTAAAATTGGCCCATTATTAACGCAGTATAGCAAACTACTACTCCTTCACCAATTTTCGGGCCAAAAGTTTGCATTTAAGGTCGCTACGAAAATCATTATTTTTCAAAATATTCTACAATTTTTACTACATACGTTTAGATGGCAAGTGTTGAGTTGATAGATGTACTCACGCACTTTCAAATGTTAATATGGATAAATAAACAAATTATTAATTTCTAAATTTGGAAAAGTTGTCTCGTCAAAAAATGGTCATAGAAAAAGTTTTTTTTTGTAACTGTGTGAAAAATTACCAGGACACGAATATTGAAACAGCATTTCAAATTTTTTAATCCCAGCAATGTTAGTAACTATTTGTTATTTTAAACAAATTACAACAATTTTCAAACGCCATTTTGGAGGGGAGTTTTATTGAAATTTTGATTTATCAATGCATTTATTGAAAATAAAGATACATAAAAAAAGATCTTAAAAAATTATATACTCTATCGGTCACAACCGCGTTTTTGCAATTGAAAAAAGTGGTAGTATAAAAAACACATTAAATAACTCATAAACTAGGTACTGAATTTTTTCAATCAATTTTTTTTGCTTTATACTGCTACCACAACGCAACGTTTTCTGAAAAATAAAATGATTTATAGTGCTCATTCATAATGCAAAAATATTTTTTTGCAAATTTGTTTTTCAATGTTAATTTACAATTATTTAAATAAATTACGGGTCAAACTTAATTTAGTAAGGCTTATATATAAGATTGTGTCTTCAGCTATGCATAAAACATCGTAAAAACCTTCACAAAAACATGAATTACCGCAGCAGTTAAAAAAGTAAATTTTGTGCAAAAATTACCCATTTTTAATTATTTAAACAGTGATCCCCTCATATAATTCATATGCTTTCTTGAAAATATATTTTGTTTTGACCTAAAGTTTGATATAAAATTTATTCCAATATGTACGGAATTACATTTTGATTTAATGTATTATAATCTTATTTGATCGGGCTACTAGGCCAATACCTCAATACTCAAGACTAAAATTGCTTGCATTCCAAGAGAAAGAGAACAAAAAAATGTATAAATATTATTACACGAACACCTATTTATAAAAATGATGAATGGGTTGCACATGTGACTAGAAATAAAATTCATCAGACCTACTCACAATTTATTTGATTGTGCCAAATGGACGTTTTCAGGTCCATGTCCATTTTCAGGTCTCCGGTAAAGTCAACTCAAAATCCTAGATCATTGTGATTTGACCTTACAGGAGGCCTGAAGATGGACTGTAAATTGTAGTATCCGAAACGTCCGTTTGGCATTAAAACATAGATTGTAAGCAAACCTGAAATTTATTTTAACAACCCGCATATTTATAAGTGAATTTAAATTAAATAAAGGGCCTAGCCGGATAAGATGATGAAAAATGCCCAAAAACGAAACGATTTCCATGTACGCCACTTTTTAGCAAATATATTCTGAAATTTTTAGCCCCCTAGGTATTCACGTGACCCGCCTAGAGCCTAATTGGGCTTTTTAGGTTTTTATTTTTTATCTCAGCCGCATGGAGAGCTAGCGAAAAACTTTAAATAAAAAAGTTGCAGCTTTCAGAAACTTCTTAAAAAAATTTTTTTTCGGGAGATTTGAAATTCAGAACGATTTCAAAAAGAATAAGTTTAAAAAAACTACACTGTAACTGCACAAAAAAATTTTGCACAATATTTTACCTTGAATTTTTTCAGATTTTTTTAAATGGGCGCAAATCAGCGAAAATGGGTCCTTTAAAAAAACCGCATTTTTTCACTTTTTTCGCTTTTTAGATAAAATTTTATACAGGGTATTTAAAAAAAGGTTACACCATCTCTTGGATAGTTAAAAAACTAGAAAATAATTGGGGTTTGTTTAGTACAAAATTTTTGAAACGCCATCCATTTTCAAGATACAGGGCGTTGAAGAAAACAAAATTTTTACATATTTTTTACGATTTTGCCGAAACTTTTGGCAGCACTCTAATAGAATTTTGTAGGTTTTAAGAGGTAGGTATTATGCATTTGTTGACATACAATTAAGAATTTTAGATTCATCATTGGCGCGCATACGAATAATGGTTTGAACTTAAAAAAAAAAAATATTACGCCACAGATATTCCAAATTAAAAATAATTTTTGAATTTCTGGTTCAATTTGTGACAAAAAATCTATTTACCCTTTTTTCATGCGATACGCCGTTTTCGTGCAAAAAATAAAACATCTTCACCCTTACAAAGTATTCGAACCAAGTTTCTATGTACATATGCACCCATATAAAGACTTTTGGAAAAAATATTGTGCAAAAATACACGTTATATATTTTTTTTGTGAGAGCGAGTGTCTTAGTTTTTTTAGAGTCATCTAAAATTTTAAAATCGTTCTAAAAATTCAAATTTCACAAAAAAAATCATACAGAACTTTTTGAAAGATACAACTTTATTATTTCAAGTTTTTCGCTAGCTCTCGATGCGACTGAGATAAAAAAATAAAAACCTCAAAAGCATAATCAGGCTCTAGGCAGGTCACATGACTACCTACGGGGTTAAAAATTTCAGAAAGTGAGTTTCTCTATATGTGCTAAAAAGTGGCCTATATGGAATTCGAATCGAGTTAAGGGAATTTTTCATCATCTTACCCTGCTAGGTCCCTTAAAAACCTGTTAATAAAGATTAATATTTACATAAAATATTTTATTTGAAGATACTTGTAGACGTGAGTTTTGAGATATTTGATCAATACCTATAATAGTAATAATATAATTTTGATTCATTTTGCACAAGTGACCATAAATATCTTAATGAATTGTACTGACTAATAAAGTATTGGTACAATTTAGTTCGATTTTTCCAAAATATTTCCTAGAAATAGTTTTCTATTTAGTCGTAATTAGTAATTATTTATTGCACCCACATTTTAAGCAACCATTTTTTAAATAAAAGCCAATTCGTTTTCCCATTATTATCTAAAAATGCCAGCACCCTCATAAGTTATTTTAGTTTTGATCAAAAGTCAAAGTTTAAAGCAAAAATTTTAAACTGCAAATAACACTACAAAACAATTGTAAAGATAAAATTGATAAAAAAACACAAATACAAAATTACATTCCGTAACAAAACACAACGAGACCATATCCAAACTAACATAACAGCACTTCTTCCAGACCACTTTTTGCCCTAAAACATTTCTTCTTTGATCGCCACGTCATAATGAAATAAAATGAAGTCTACAGAAAAATGGACGAATGTAACAATATGTTTACGAAAAAATCTCTGAGAATTATATACGTATATACATATAATATATTATATATATGTATACATATATATGCATATAGTATTCTTATATTATCATCGGTACTTTTTCTTTGACGAAGATATTTGGAAATTCCTTACTGTCATATTTTACTGGAAGATGTTGGTATAGCAGGTAGATTTCGACCAGTCTCTATTTTTAAAGAAATTGTAGGAAAAATTCGGGATATTTGACATCTCTGAAATGGTTTTATAAAATTGACATTTATTATTTATTTTGCTTCTTAAAGTCACATACAGTTGAAATAAGTACAAATATAGAGTTATCATCTTCGGCTAACTATTTAAACGAAAATACCTATTAACTACAACAAATTTACTTCATGCAATTCAAATATATCAAAAAACTAATAAGCAATATTAAAAATCCAAATTTTACAAAATTTAAAGCAAGCAGATAAAAATTTTAAGTTTAATTTAATTTAATTGTTAAAACAATAAAAACGAGTGAAAATCGGGATAAAGTAGGTTTAAATTGATGGGAATATAAATTTTAAGGGAGCATTTCAATATAATCCGATGGATTTATTAGGTTCAAATGATTTTCAGAGATTTTATATCGGCAAGAAGCAAATAAATATATTGCTATATTCCCCATTTCATCCTGTAGCCTTCACTAATCTATCTAAGGTGCCAATAAAGCTGAACCCGCGCGGACACAACAATCACAAATACACAACGATACATAATTCATCAGGCAGCACTGAGGATGTATAGCCAGCACAGGCAGGTCAGACAAAATAACGATTGGTACCTAACAAGGGAATGGCATCAGATACTTGGGGCAAGGTTTCAGCCACGAGGTTCAGGAACACAGTCAACGATAGCAAGATGGTCACTCCTGCAACAGAACATAGCTTATTACGTCTTCACGACCTAAAGTTTAGTTGTACTAGATGAAAGTGGGTATACCATGCTTTCTTCTTATAAATTCCTAGAGGATGGGAGCCCTCAAACCATAAGGTAAGTCACTTTAAAATACAATATCAATTTTTGTTCCGTCAGACAAATTTATTCAATTAATACACCTTAAACATAAAAACTTTTGGTTCCTTGAACTAGTAACTACAATTTGAAATTTAGGCCTTGTGCAGTAAATATTTTTAAATAAATATGTATTAAAGAGCAAAATGCCTTTGGATGTTTAAGTTAGGAGTCTACAATAAATATCTAGCCAGTGATTATATGTATAATCTGTGTATTGAGCCACGTCATAATATATTGCGCCTTGCAAGTTATTCATAACATAATTAGCACAATAAACCTTGGGCCTAACTAATAGAATAACAAAAGAACTTTTAGGAAAAATTCGAACTGATTCTTCACGTAGTCTATTTCTACGATTATAGTGTCTCTAACAGTTTGATACCATAGGAGAATTCTATGAGGTGTGCTTATGGTTAGTAATCGATAAGTCTGGGATGACTACTACAGGTATAAGTAAACTCTATACAATAAAGAAATTCATTCAGAAAGCCAAAAGGAATTCATGGAGAGAGTTTTTCCAAGGAGATTACAGATATCGCTGCCTGCTCTCAAATTCATAAAGTCCTGGCAAAGGATGGTGCTAGCATTAAATAATTCTAGCATAGATGGTGCTAGCATTAAAGAAAGAGGGAATTCTTAGAGAACTCATAAACACGCACTTTTTGGTCTCAACAATTCTGAATGATGCATGCAGGTGAACCGACATAGACCAATGGTCGATTAAACCAAGTTCTTTAGATTGGTAACAGCCACAGCAATGTAGCTGTAACAAAATCAAGTAAAATTATATGGGTTGTAAACAAATATTAGCCATATAAGTCTCCAAGGACCGATGTCATATATCCGATACTTTTGCATATGGGATTAGAGCTTTTTGATATCATAGAATTATTGATAACACACATAAGCAAGTTCCTCAAAGCCAGTTTAGCATGGGGGACGTACCGGAAGTATGGCAAAAGGTTAAAGTCATTTAGGTCTAAGGTAGATAAAGTATCAGACCTAACACCAAAGTCGTATACTCGTAGGCAATCGTATTTTCTATTACAAACGCTGAAAAAGCTTCTGGATAGATACATAAGAGATGGAGTGCTAAACGATAATCTTCTAATCGTCAATATGCATATCAACCTAGTAAATCTATGGTCTCAGTATTGAATGGTCTAAATAGGCTTATCTCATAGACAATGGAGGACAAAGAGGTAGTAATGGCCGCTTTTTTAGATATTGAATATTGATATGTTACTCCAACTCTTTAGGTCAATGAGTAGACGAGACACACCTGCGTCAATATGCAGATGGATAAGGACATCTCTTAAATATAGTAAAGCAACCATCAAAGCAAGAGCAAGTGGAGGCTGTAAACAAGAAGACGTTCTGTCAACTGTACTTTGGACAATTTTGGTAGAAGCTTTTCTCAAAAATCTGTCCACAAAAGACTTTTACTGTCTAGGATACGCTGACAATATTGCAGTCGTCGTTACGGGCAAATTTGCCCAGGTGGTGTCTGGGAGTATTCAAGCAGTCCTAAATATGGTTGATAGCTGGTGTAAACAGAGAGACTGATAGTCAATGGTCAAAGAACACACAGCGTGTTCAGAAGAATAAGGAGAAACATTTGATCATGACCTACAAAACGTGCCTAATATAATAAGGAACAAACTTGGTAACATCATATATCAAAACAATAAACAATGAACAAAAGGTCTTAAACAGAGCCCTGAATCTCCCCAACCTTGTTTAAAATTTAGGTATACTGCCCTTTAAAATAGTCGATAAAAAAATGCAGCCAAATGGGGATACTGATAGAAGACATGCACTTTTGTACAATCTTCTTCGTCGATGATTAGGTAGTTCTTGCCGAATACATGCGAGACATAACATACGTGATTAAACAGAAATATATAAAAAACACAATACATAATAATAGGAGGTTAGGGAAAAGATTTCGAAACAGAAAACGGAATAATAAAACATTTTGAACGGTATAAATACCTAGAAGTTATAAGAACTGAAATTATAACTACTTACTGGAGTCAGACAGGGATGCGTGCTTTCTTCGTTTCTTTTTAACATAGCTATAGACTATACTAAATGGGAAATAAGCCACAATTTAACTAAAAAAATGGTTTTATTAACGTTTCGACGTCCACATCGGACGTCGAAAAAGCTTCAGAACAAAATAGCTATAGACTATGTTCTCTCCAAACTAGACTCCGACACAAGAGGGATACAATGGACGTTAACCACACGCCTAAGCGATTTAGAATACACCGACGATATCTGCCTATTAGGACAAAAGTTCCAAGATGTGGCTGACCAATTGGAAACACTTTCCACTGAAGCCAATAAAATAGGTTTGAAAATCAATATTAGTAAAACCAAATCCATGAGAATAATGCAAGAAACAACACGCTATTTACTATCGACAACATGCAGATTGAAAATGTGTCAAACGTTACGTATCTTGGAGTAACAGAAAACGGAGGTACAGAAGACGATATTCCTATGAGGATACGAAAAGCTCAGCAAGCATTCAGCATGTTCAACCCTGTTTGGAGGTCTAGCGAATATACTACAAGGACAAAGATCTGAATATTCCAGTCAAATGTCATGTATGTTCTACTCTATGGATGTGAAACCTGGAAAGTGAAAAAAACCCTGATAGACAAACTGCAGGCCTTCGTTAACAAATGTCTACGAAGAATTGTCCGTATTTTCTAGCCAAACATCATCAGAAACGAAGATCTCCTACACCTGACTCAACAAAAGAGGGTAGAAAATGAAATAAAGTCCAGAAAGAGGGGTTGGATCGGTCACGCACTCCGACAAAAAAGGTTTCTGTATTGAAAAGACTGCCCAATAGTGAAATCCCCAAGAAAAAAGAAAAATAGGTCACCCAGCACAAACTTGGAGAAGATCCATCATGAACGAGATAAGAGGTCAAGGAAAGTCTTGGAATGAGGTGAAGGCCTTAGCGCAAAATAAAAATATATATATAAATTCTAACAATAAAGCACTAAAAACGTTTGTTTTCTATACTTCTACAAAATTTATTACAACTATGTGACTACAGCTGTTTCGGCAGAGTGCCTTTCTCAAGTGATTTAGATTACTGTGGGTTTGCCTTTTTAAAGTCTTTAACTGAAGAGGTTGAGGAGTGGGGAGCTGTTTGTCTTGAGTTGGTCATTCAGAATTGTATCTGTATTTTTCAATTTATTAATTTCCATAGATTCTAATAAAGACAGCTTAAGGCCTTTATTTTGAATATGCAGAATTTGAAACTGTTCATTAACAGAATGATTATGATCTAGAAGGTGAAGTGCGTATGTAGAAGTGTCTGTTTTTCTATTGTTGAAAGTCCTTTTGTGTTCTGCTATCCGCTTGTCAAAGGTTCTGCCAGTTTGACCGATGTAAGTTTTCGGACAGTCGCCACAAGTTAGTTTGTAAGCACCACTCTGTAGTTGTTTTCTCTTTCGGCTCTTATTGTTCTTAATATATTTGCTTAAGTTGTTGTTAGTTCTGAAAGCTGGTGTTATTCCTTTCTTTTTTATGTGTCTGGCTATTTTTGTTGTTATCTTGCAAGTATATGTGATAGAGCAGAAGGTATTGGGTTCTTTCTGTGGTGGTGGATAGACTAATTTCAGGGCTTTCTTATGGAGTTTTTTGTTTAAAATTTTGATAATTGTTTGTTCGTTATAGCCATTGTTTACTGCTATTTGTTTAATTATGTTCAGTTCTATCTCGAAATTATTTTTTGACATGGGAATTTCTGTCAGTGTATGTATCATGCTATGGTAGGCTGCTAGTTTGTGTTGTGTAGGATGGGATGATGAATTGTGTATAGTTGTGTCAGTATGGGTAGGTTTATGATATATGGAGAACTCATGTTTGTTGTGTAGTCTGGTAATTGTTACATCTAGAAAGTTTATGGACTTATTCTGTTCTGTTTCTATTGTAAACTCAATATTACTATGAAGTGAATTAATGTATGATATCATAGAAATCACTGATAGGATAGATTCATTTCATAGTAATATTGAGTTTACAATAGGGCTTTTCATCGATTGTCATTTGTTTCGAGCTTCTGTCATATGTTGTATAATCTGTGTATAATATTAATATACACGGATTATACGACATATAACAGAAGCTCGAAACAAATGACTGTGAATGAAAAGCCCTATAGAAACAGAACAGAATAAGTCCATAAACTTTCTAGATGTAACAATTACCAGACTACACAACAAACATGAGTTCTCCGTATATCATAAACCTACCCATACTGGCACAACTATACACAATTCATCATCCCATCCTACACAACACAAACTAGCAGCCCACCATAGCATGATACATACACTGACAGAAATTCCCATGTCAAAAAATAATTTCGAGATAGAACTGAACATCATTAAACAAATAGCAGTAAACAATGGCTACAACGAACAAACAATTATCAAAATTTTAAACCAAAAACTCCATAAGAAAGTCCTGAAATAAGTCTATTCACCACCACAGAAAGAACCCAGTTCCTTCTGCTCTATCACATATCCAAAAATAGCCAGATACATAAAAAAGAAAGGAATAACACCAGATTTCAGAACTAACAACAACTTAAGCAAATATATTAAGAACAATAAGAGCCGAAAGAGAAAACAACTACAGAGTGGTGTTTACAAACTAGCTTGTTGTGACTGTCCAAAAACATACATCGGTCAAACTGGCAGAACCTTTGACAAATGGATAGCAGAACACAAAAGGGCTTTCAACAATAGAAAAACAGACACTTCTACATATTCACTTCACCTTCTAGATCATAATCATTCATTTAATGAACAGTTTAAAATTCTGCATATTCAAAATAAAGGCCTTAAGCTATGTTTATTAGAATCGGTGGAAATTAATAAATTGAAAAATACAGATATAATTTTGAATGACCAACTCGAGACAAACAGCTCCCCACTCCTCAACCTCTAAATCACTTGAGAAAGGCACTGTGCCGAAACAGCTGTAGTCACATAGTTGTAATAAATTTTGTGGAAGTAAAGGAAACAAACGTTTTCAATGTTTTATTGTTAGATAAAATGAACTTCCATCAAGTAACGGTCGAATCCATCAATTATATTATATAACTCGTGCATAGGTTGGATAACCTTGGACCTTTCCTTGGATAATAAGTCTTTCCGTATTTTCTATATCTGATCTGATAACATGTCCAAAGTATTTTAATTGTTGGAGATGGACTTTGTTGGAGAGCTGTTTGCTGACCTTTAGCTCACGTATAATTGAATTATTTGTCCTGTGGTCGGTCCACGGAATTCGTAATATTCTTCTCCAAAAGAACATTTCAGTGGAATGTAGCATCATTCAGTTACAATGCTTCTCATTTGCTAGGCATCTCTCGACGGCTCATCTTTTTTAAGTATTAAGGGGAATTTCAAAATTTCAAGAATATTGAATATACAATTGTAAGGGCAAAGTCTAGAATATCGGGAAAACGGTCTACTTTTAAACAAAAATCGACAGGTATCTGAATTTTCATATAATATTGACGCAATTTCTAATAAAGGTTCTGTTTCGTTTTTATTTAATCACCTTGCAAATGAATTGTTTTTAATACTCATCGACATCAGAAATATTACCTATTTGAAGGACAGATAATTAAAGTTGTTAAAATTATAGATACCTAATAATCTATCTTTGGAAATTTTTTTTATTATTTTTTTAATAAATTGCATTTGATAATTTTTAAATATAAGATTTGTGCTTTTATTAAAAATTACAAGAATGGCTCATATTGCTTTTTATTACCATTTAAAATACTCTGGAAATACAAGATTCTAATATTTTGAAAATTTTTCTAGGCACAATTTAAAATTGTATTAGTTCTTTGGAACCTCTATAGTTCAATGAAATTTGCATTCAAGATATTAACTTTAGTATTTAGATCAAATAAAAAATTGATGCCCCTCGATTTATTTCAA
Organism: Diabrotica virgifera virgifera; assembly: GCF_917563875.1. Lineage (NCBI taxonomy): Eukaryota > Metazoa > Arthropoda > Insecta > Coleoptera > Chrysomelidae > Diabrotica > Diabrotica virgifera. Next base: position 114,356,275 of record NC_065452.1, read on the forward strand.
CTTCTGAGTATCCCCAAACAGCAACTCAGTGTCTCACTTACCTGTCTGAAGAGATTTATTATACAGGGTGTTTCATTAAGAATTGTCCATGTCGTAACTGGAGAAACCTTAGCACAAAATACGAAGATTTAACACAAAACACTTAAATAGAATATCCTTCCTTACCGAGATACATATTGTTTTATTACAAATGTTCTAAAATGATTTTAGCCCATTGTTAAAGCACCTTTTATTATTTTTTGTTAAAACTTGACACATAGTTTATACATGTTAGGATACTTTAATTAATCTTAAAAGATAGTTTTCCGCTGTTACCAGAGGCGTACTGTAGGGATATATACTTAATTTTCGCCCCTTTTCCTCCTTACAATCTACGCCACTGTCGTAATAATCATTTTAGCATGTTTTTTGATTCTTCGTTACTTTTTACGTAAATATTATCCTGTTGTCTCAATGCGATAGAGTAGTAGTTTTCAAGTTATTTGGGTTTTAATGTAATGGATTCAATAAGATTATATGTATTTAAAAACATAATCTTATTGAATGTAGTTTTACATAGTCTTATGGAATCCATTATCTTTAAACGTAAATAACTTGAAAACTACTTACTCTATCGCAATGAGACAAAAGGATGATATTTATGTAAAAAGTAACAAGGAATAAAAAAAACATGCTGAAATGATTATTACTATATTGGCGGGGGAAAAGGGGCGAAAATGAAGTATATATCCCTACAGCACGCCTCTAGTAACAGAGGAAAACTATTTTTTAACACTAGTTAGAGTATCCTAACATGTGTAAACTCTTTGTCAAGTTGGAACAAAAAATATTGGAAGGTGTTAAAACAATGGGCTAAAATCATTTTAGAATATTTGTAATAAAACACTCTGTATCTCGGTAAGGAAGAATATTTTATTTAAGTGTTTTGGGTTAAATCTTCGCATTTCGTGCCAAGTTTTCTCCAGTTACGATATGGACAATTCTTAATGAAACACCCTGTATAAAGCAGATTACTGAATGCCGTTCCATGACCACCATCACTTCACCTATATGCTAGGGAAGGAAAAATAAAGCAAGTTTTGGGGAAGTGTTGTAGGTGCATGCTGAAATTTGTAATCCATGTTATGGTACACACATATAATATATACAGCGGGAGGAACAATATTTACCCCATAGAGTTGTGTTGCTACTAAAATTTGAATAAATAAATAAATAGTCTATTAATAAATCAATATAAATGGCGCGGCTTTAGTACGAGGAAGTACAAATTCGCGTTTGTCGTAAGATACGAAAAAAATTTATTTAGGTAAAAGTTGAGACGTATATAGGAAAATGATTTAAAATATTTTCAAATATACAGGGCCACCCGTATTGAGAGGGTGAAACAAACTTACATTTTTTTAATGGAACACTGTATATTTTTACATTTTTAGATTCTCCTCGATGTTTCTTTCCTGAAATATATGATTTTGTAATGTTATAAAAGGTAGTTTAAAAGATAATGACGGATTTTTATTAATTACGTACCAATCTTCACACCCTGTAGAATTGTAGTGATTTGACACCTAAAAGTCTATTAATGTTCAAATGATTTTTAATATAGCCCAATATTGTTGGAAATTATGAATATAGAGAAATGTTTAATTCTGGTATAAAGGGTTGGTCGAAACTCAGAATGAGTATTTTCTGACTTTTCTGAAATGTCTGACCCTCTATTTTAGTATGGTAATGAAATGCTACTTTATATAGCTAGTGCTATAAGTGCTATAAGCACTTATATTTGTGAGATATTCGTGATTATTTAAGCCAAACATTAATTGCAACAGCAATTACGCGAAATATTAAGTTGGCCGTGAAAATATTCAATCAAAATAATTTTTCGAAAACAAAATACGTAATAATCTAGATTGATCTTTAATTTACTAATATTGGATGAGATATCAAAATAACTAACTAATTAAGATTGTTGGACGACAACCAAAAGGAGAGGCTTTCAAAGTTTACTAGAATGGTTTCAACGGACTAGACACGTAGATTACGAGAACCCTCGTACTAATATGCTGATTCTCAGTCACACTAAGTATTAAATTTAATTCATTCTCTTCATTTACAATAGTTTTTGTTCGATCACATCTCTGGTAATCTACTTGTCAAAGCGGTTGAAACCGTTCTAGTAAACTTTGATAAATACAGGGTGTAACAAAAATACAGGTCATAAATTTAATCACATATTTTGGGACCAAAAATAGTTCGATTGAACCTAACTTACCTTAGTACAAATGTGCACATAAAAAAAGTTACAACCCTTTGAAGTTACAAAATGAAAATCGATTTTTTCCAATATATCGAAAACTATTTTTTTGCGAGAGATATACGAGATTTTTTGTTGAAAATGGACATGTGGCATTATTATAGCAGTAGTATCTTAAGCAAAAATTATAGTAAAATTTGGACACCCGTTAAAAATTTTATGGGGGTTTTGTTCCTTTAAACCACCCCAAATTTTTGTGTACGTTCCAATTTAATTATTATTGTAGTACCATTAGTTAAACACAATGTTGTAAAACATTTTTTACCTCTTAGTACTTTTTCGAAAAGTCAGTTTTTATAGAGATATTTTGAATATTTGTCAAATTCACCACATATTTGTATATGGAAGTACGATTATGGAGACTTGGTAATAATATGAAAATTTATTTATGATTTACATTTTTAACCATCTTAAAAAAGAAGCCACATCTCGATAAAAGGTGCCTTATCGAAAAAATACAAAGAGGCAAAAAAGTTTTAAAAACACTGTGTTTAACTAATGGTACGGCAGTAATAGTTTAATTGGAACGTACATAAACATTTGGGGGGTTTAAAGGCACAAAACCCCCATAAATTTTTTATGTAAACATATTAAAAAAGAAGCAGCATCTCGACTAAAACTGCCTTATCGAAAAAATAGTAAGAGGAAAAAAAAGTTTTGAAAATATTGAAGTTAACTAATGGTACCACAAAAATAATTTAATTGGCACGTAAACAAAAGTTTTGGGGGGGTTTAAGGGAACAAAACCCCATAAAACTTTTAGGGGGTGTACAAATTTTACTATAATTTTTTTTTAAGATATGCCTGCCATAAGAATACCACACGTCCACTTTCAATAAAAAATCTTTAATAGTTTTCGATATACTCGAGAAAATTGATTTTCATTTTGTAACTTCAAAGGGCTGTAACTTTTTTATGTGCATATTTGTACTAAGGTAAGTTAGGCTCATTCGAACTATTTTTGGTCCCAGAATATGCACCTTAATTTATGACCCGTATTTTTGTTACACCCTGTATATCTTCTTGGTTGTCGTATATCAGAGAATTGCTGATGATAAATTCTTATTGCTACTAGCACATTTTTGTTATAATATTCTAGCACAAAAACCATATTAACACATTCGCTGCCTATTGAAGAGGATGGAACTCAGCTAGGATCCATTTTGTCGAACGGCACCTGACTCAAGTAACCATATCACTTGCTGGCTTGTGAACGGCACCTGACTGCAGTAACCATATAACGCGCTGGTGCGTGATCAGCAGCGAAAGGGTTAATCAGTTCCCCCTTAGAAAAATTTAGGTTAATAATAGTAACAAAGCAAAGTCACAGCTAACTAGTTAGAATAGTGTGTCTTTTTATTAATGTTTTACACACCAACAATCTTAACTACCTCGGTATTTTGCTATCTCATCCAGTATTATTAAATAAATTATCAGTCTAGTAGATAATTATGTATTTTTTTTCTAAAAATTATTCTGTTGAATATTTTCACGGCCAACTTAATAAAATTTCACGTAATTGTTGCAATTAATGCTTGGATTAAAGAATCACGAATAACTCGGAATTAAAGCAATTAGGTGTCTAAGAAATAAAAAAGTACCATAAAATAGTACAGTCGAACCCGCTTATTGGAATAGCCTTCGTGCCAATCCAAAGTATTCCTATAACCGGAATATTCTAATAACCGATCATTGGTCGCTAGTAGAAACGTTTCGGGACCTCAAATTTATATTCCTTAAACCGGGATATTCCTTTAAGAGGTATTCTAATAAGCGGGTTTGACTATATTTCATTACAATACTAAAATACAGAGAGTTCCAGACAAGAAAACTCTGAAAATACTCACTCCGAGTTTTTACCAACCCTGTATACCAAAATTAAACATTTAACTCTCATTTGAACATAACTAAATTTTTTGATTTCAAATCACTACAAAATTCTACTTATTGTGAATATTGTTACGAAATTCATAAAAAAACATAAATATCTTTTAAACTACCTCGTATAACATTGCAAAACCTTATATTTAAGAAAGAAAACATTGAAGTGAATTTAAAAATGTAAAAATGTACAGGGTGTTCCATTAAAAAAGTTTGTTTCACCCTGTCAAGATGGGTAGCCCTATATATTTGAAAATATTTTTAAATTGTGGTCCTATCTATGCCCCAACTTTCACCTAAATAATTTTTTTTCGTATCTCTTACGACAAACTAGTAATTGGACTTCTCGCAATAATGTCGCACCCTGTAGATATTCTTGGATTTTGAATAAGTTAAGATTTTCAAAATTATAATAGCAGGAGAAAAACTGCATGGGGGAAATATTGTAGCGTTTACAGACTTGTCACTAAATACACTGGACGAAATATCAACGTTGCGATTAGTGACTCCATCGTAGTGATTAATATTAAAGTTAGTTGCTGCTATATTTAGTGGTGCCGAAGTGTGACTGAATAAATGATTAGGTCTATAGTACATTGCATAGAAACCCCAGCGTCATTAATTATTTAAATTTATCGGTTTTTAACCAGACAATGAATGTTTTATGTATATTGGCGAGGTTTGCAGAAACATGATATTAAATTGCATTTTACTATAACCAAAAAGCCAAAAAGCTTACCCAGTAAAATGAAATACTGAAAACTAATGTTTTTTACTGAAATATGTATTTTATATTCGTTTAAGTTATTATTGAATAGCAATTACCTATCTAAGGTTTAAACATCTGTCACTTAATGGCTTCTATTTTCGGTTTTTAAAGCCCAAATTCTAAAATTATTGATATGGACGTTTATTATAGACGAGGGCATTAAGCACAAAATAAATAAATTTTTAAATACAGCACCTAGTGACTTGCAGTTTTTTGCATTATGTTTAGGATGATGCCAGGAAAAAAGTCTACTATTCAAAATGGGTGGAAATGCATAAATGCCCTGTAAAGTGCATAAAATGCATCCAAAATTGCATAAATATAAAAATAAAGTCAAAATCAGTATACTAAGGAACAAAATTTATTATTTGGGGGTTTTTGTGGTCACTGAATACGATTACGCAATCAGAACTGACTCCCGGATCACCTGGTTCCCAAGGTCAGTGCAAAAAACGTCATCTTCTGGAGTTTCGATGGTTTTCGGCGTTGAATCGATGCAAACGGATTACTCACGTGTTTTAGGGATCACTAAGTACTAATATGCCATCAGAATTGACCTCCGGAGTACCTGGTGCCCAGGGTCGCTACTAAGGCACGTCATCTTCTGGAGTTTTGAGGGATTTCGGCACTAAATTGATGCAACTGGACTATTTGGGGGGTTTTTGAGGTGGTTAAACACGAATATGTCATCAGAAGAGACCTCTGGATCACCTGGTGCTTAAAGTCACTGCAAGGGACGCCATCTTCTGGACTTTCGAGGGCTTTCGGTATTAAATTGGTGCAAACGGATTACTCGGGGGTTTTTGAGGTCGCCAAACACGAATTGAATTCATTCCGGAGTACCTGGTGCCCAGGATCGCTACTAAGGCACGTAATCTTCTGGAGTTTCAAGTGTTTTCAGCATTAAATTGATGTAAACGGATTACTCACGGGTTTTTTGGTGTCGGTAAACACGAATATGCCATCAGAATTAACCTCCGGAGTACCTGGTGCCCAGAGTCGCTACTAAGGCACGTCATCTTCTAGGGTTTCGAGGGATTTCGGCATTTAATTGATGCAAATAGATTACTGGAGGGTTTTTGAGGTCGCTAAACACGAATATGCCATCAGAACCGACCCACTGTGCACCTGGAGCCCAAGGTCACTGAAATGGGCGTCATCTTCTGGAGTTTTTAGGGATTTTGTCATTAAATTGATAAAAATGGGTTACTCGGGGTTTTTGAGCTGTTAGACACGAATACGCTATCAAAACAGACCACCGGATCCCCTGGTGCAAAAGGTCACAGCAAGGGACGTCATCTTCTGAAGTTTCGAGGGATTTCGGTATTAAATTGATGCAAACGGATCACTTATGGGTTTTTGGGGTAGCTAAACATAAATATGCCATCATAATTGAAATTCGGAATACCTGGTGCACAGGGTCGTTACTAGGACACATGATCTTCTGCGGTTTCGAGGGCTTTCGGCATTTAATTGATGCAACTGGATTACTGGAGGGTTTTTAAGGACACTGACCACGAATATGCTATCACAACCGGCCCCTTGTGCACCTGGTACTCAAGGTCACTACAAGGGACGTCATCATCTGAAGCTTTAAGGAATTTCGGCATTAAATTGATGAAAATAAATTACTCGGGGGTTTTTGAGGTCGGTAAACACTAACAACATGTGGTCGACTACCGACCACAGATCACCGACTAGTGATCTTTAAAATCTTAAGACATCGACTTAATGTCGACTACTTTTTAATATAGAATGTAACAATAATATAATTTTGAGGGTTTTACACCTATTGAAGTGGTTAGTTACAATTACTTGTACACTGAACATAAATAACCACATTTTCTAATTTTTTTCAACTGTCAAAATTTAACCCTTTTGCTTTTTAATCTTAGTGGTTCACTTATTTGCAGGTTTACACTGATAATGGTCAGTTTGACCGAAAACGTTTTGTACTTCCACTCCCTTGTGGATAAATTTTAAGAATTTTAATAAATTAATATGCCTACATACAACAGAAGTGTCTACTTTATTGCACGTTGTCAAAAAGTAATCCATTTTTCATCAATTTAGTACCGAAAACTCTCGAAACTCCAAAATATAGCGTGCTTTAGGCACCAGGTGCTTCGGTGTCTGTTCTGATGGCGTTTTCGTGTTCAGGTACCCCAGAAACCGATGAGTATTCCGTTTTCATCAATTTAGTACCGAAAACACTCGAAAATCCAGAAGATGGCCTGCCTTAGACACCAGATGCTGCGTGGGTTGGGTCTGATGGCATATTCATATTCAGCAACCCCACAAACTCAAGAGTAATCGGTTTGCACTAATCTAGTATCGAAAACTATCGAAACTACAGAAGATAACGTGCCGTAGGCACCAAGTGCTCCGGTATATGTTCTGATGGCGTATTTATGTTCAGAAATAGCAAAAACCCATAGTAATCCATTTGCATCAATTAAGTACCGAAAACCCTCGAAACTCCAGAAGATGACGTGCCTTAGGTACCAGGTGCTCTGGTGTCTGTTCTGATGACGCAATCGTGTTCAACAGCTTCAAAATATGACTAGTAAGTAATCCGTTTGCATTAATTGAATGCCGAAAACCCTCGGAACTTCAGAAGATGACCTGCCTTAGGCACCAGGTGCTCCGAGGATGAGATCTGATGGCGTATTCGCGTTCAGCAACTCCAAAAATCTATGAGTAATCCGTTTGCATCAATTTAGTACCGAAGACTCTGGAAGTTCCAGAAGATGACACTCCTAGCAATAACCTTGAGCACCAGGTCTCCGGGATTCGGTTCTGATGGCATATTCGTATTTAGCGACCTCAAGAACCCGTCAGTAATCCATTTGCATCAATTTAATGACGAAATTTCTCGAAACTCCAGAAGATGTCCCTTGCAGTGACCCTGTACACCAGGTGCTCCATGGGTCTGTTTTAATGTCATATTCGTGTTTAGCGACGTCAACAACCCCCCGAGTAATCCATCTGCATCCATTTTATGCCGAAAACCCTCGAAACTCCAGAAGATGACGTGCCCTAGAAGCTATCCTGGTCAACAGATTCTTTGGAGTTCAATTCTGATATCATATTCGTGTTTAGCAACTCCAAAAACACGTAAGTAATCCGTTTGCATTAATTTATTACCGAAAGACCTCGAAACTCCAGAAGGTGACGTCCCTTGCAGTGACCTTGGGCACCAGGTGATCGAGACGTCTGTTGTGATGGCATATTCGTGTTTAACGACTCAGAAACCCCCGAGTATTCCATTTTTATTAATTTAATGCCGAAATCTCTCAAACTCCAGAAGAAGACGCCCCTTGCAGTGAGCTTGGGCTCCAGGTGCACAGGGAGTCGGTGTTGATGGCATATTCGTGTTTAGCAACTTCAAAAGTAATCCGTTTGCATCAATTTGATACTGAAAGCCCTCGAAACTCCAGAAGATGACGTCACTTACAGTGGCCTTGGGCACCAGGTGATCCTAAGGTCTATCCTGATGCCATCTTCGTGTTTAACCACCTCAAAAACCCCCCGAGTAGTCCAGTTACATCAGTTTAGTGCCGGAATCCCTCGAAACTCCAGAAGATGACGTGCCTTAGTAGAGAACCTGGGCACCAGGTACTCCGGAGGTCAATTGTGATATCATATTCGTATTTAGCGACCCCTAAAACGTGTGAGTAATCCGTTTGCATCGATTTAATGCCGAAAACCATCGAAACTCCAGAAGATGACTTCTCTTGTCGTGACCTTGGGCACCAGGTGATCTGGGGATCAGTTCTGATGGCGTAATCGTATTCAGTGACCCCAAAAACCCCCCAAATAATAAATTTTGTTTCTTAATAATATTAAGAAACAGTAGTAGGTATATTATACATATATATTATACAGAAAAAGTATATTATACTGATTTTGACTTTATTTTTATATTTATGCAATTTTGGATGCATTTTATGCACTTTACAGTGCAATTATGCATTTCCACCCATTTTTGAATATTAGACTTTTTTCCTGACGTCATCCTGAACATAATGCAAAAAACTGCAAGTCTCTAGGTGCTGTATTTAAAAATTTATTTATTCGGGTGTTTTTTGTGCTAAATGCCCTGGTCTATTAGCTTCTGCTCTTGCTACTGATAATAATAGATTGTTACGATTTCAAATATATAACATTGACACGGTCATAGATGCGGTCAATGTAATCCTCAAACCACCTACATTGGTACAAACTTAGCGGAATACTTTTTTGATAAAGAAGCTTCGTAAAGAATTTCTAGTATCTTTAATAGAAATATATTTAATTTACCAAAAATTCATGCTAACTATCTCTTTAGTTATTGATTCATAGTGAAATCCTAAATCACAGTTTGTCATTTCAAATTATATGTTTGTAGCTTGATATTCGTGATGTGTTTAACGCGTGTTTACATCTCGAACAGAAATGACCAAGGCAAACTGTCTCAGCTTATTTCTAATTGGATGTCTCCTTTAGATTTTGTAATACCCTCGATGTTCAGACTAGCAATTGTCAGTTTTGGCTCTGAGAAGAGTCTATCTAATCTGTTTGTGTTTTTTTCAGTGACCACTGTCTGTAGGGACAGCCAGCGTTTCCAGGAAGCGCCGGCATACTCTATGTCAGCGGTTCTCAACCTTTTTGAGTGATGTACCACCTACAGTTATTTTTATTATTTTTGGTACCACCTATATTTTTAAATTGTATTATCAATACTTACTAAGTGCTACTATTTTAATTTTTTCTGTGTTTTGAGTACCACCGCCGATAATGATATGTACCACCAGTGGTACATGTACCACAGATTGAGACCCTCTGCTCTATGTAACTGAGAAGGTAAGTATAGAGTAAAGAAAATACATGGATGGAGACTCTTTTCTTTTTCGGTCACCCTGTTGTCCACTAACAGAAACTCCAAACTCCATAAAGCGAGATTTCAAGCGACTGACTGGTCGACGTGGCGCATTCTGAACCGTTTAAGAACCGGTGACTAGGTCAAATAATATTAAATGGGATCTGCTGAACGGGAATGACGACAAGTGCGGAGCAATACAGAACACAGCACTATTAGTCTGTTCAAACTGCCCGCATATATGCACTCTAGATGGCTTATGGACAGGCAACCAACTAGCATTGGACACAGTCCAATACTGGGCTCCGAAACTATAGATTTCCGGCCACGAAAAAGTAAAGTAAGTAGATATCTCCTTGCAGCATATTTCCTCATTTTGTCAAAAGGGGCATCTGTGGGTATCTGAATAATCTGTAGTGCAACTGGAGGACTATGAGTTCCTAGAATGAACATGTCTCATAATTGTTCAATGAGGAACTCATACTAGCCATTACATAGATTTAATTTGGCATCTAAATATCTTTGAATCAAAAAAAGACGGCATTAATGAAATTTTGTATGCAAATTTAGTGTATATTAACGCATCCGATGACATATTTTTTGTTACTACTCTACTTTTGGTTTTACGAGAAATATCCTTCACTTATTTAATTTAAATGGAACACCCTGTATATTTTTATGGATTTTAAAAGAACTTGCTATTCCTAATTCATACATGTCAAGTTTGGTAGAAAAAAATTGTTAAACGGAAAATAAATCATTTTACAGTTGAAAAGCCTAATTTATTCACTATCACATTAAGGGTAGACGTAAACTCGTGTCTTATGTTTTATTTTGTATTAAAACAATGTAATAAGAAATAAACGAGTACTATCTAGTAGGTAAGTACTAACGACAAACCAATTCACAGTACTTAACAAGTTATAAAATAAAATATTATTCATTTATGTGAAAAAAATCGTTTTGAAATATTAATAATGACCGGATTTGGCGATCGTGTTAGAACAGCATCAAAAAAAAAAGTTGAAGTTGTTTGGATGAAAATTGTCCAAAATAGGCTTATAGACACATTTTTTATAGACGAAAACTTGACTGGCGACAAGTATTTAAACTAAAGAACCAAATTATTCTCGCACTTCAACAGAATGGCCAGTTACCATAAAATTTTTGGTTTGAGAAAGATGGAGGAGCGCTTCCCCACTTTTAACGACTTATTAGAAATTTTTAGAATGAGAATTTTCTAAACCGGTGTAATGGACGTAGATGATTCATAGAGTGAAATACTGGTTCTCCGGACCTTAATCCATTAGACTTTTTCTTTCGGGTTATCTAAAATCATGTGTTTATGTTAGGTGATCAACATATTTGCAGGATTTGAAACAAAGAATTATTGATGAATGTGAACTAATAGTTTGATCGAGCACAGAACGCCAAGATGATGCAAATTCTAAAAGATAAGAAATTAACAACCAAGATCTGAAAATAATTAGAAACCTTTACTGGAATAAGACCGCAAATCTCAGGGTTCAGGGTAAACACACTGAATATGTGGGTGAACTGTGACAAGGCTGTATTTTGTCTCTAATCTTCAATCTCTACTCTGCAAGACTATTTATCAAAGCTTTGCACGAAACTGAAAAAGTATTCTACTAAACGGGTACCGACGAAACTATATCAGATATGCAGATAACACAATAGTATTTGCGGACAATCTAAAAGGCCTACAAGTCGTTATGACCAAAATCGCGTATTACAGTAAAAAATATGAACTAAATACAAACGTAAAGAAGACAAAGGTTATGACCATTAGCAAGAAAAAGATAACAGTAGGTTAAATCTACGTCAACCAAATCCCTGGTGAAAGAGTGACGCACTAAAACTACCTCAGCACGATCATACATGAAGAATGGATCATGGATGAACAACCAAGAGAGCGCGTGGAAACGCTAGATTAATCTTCAACCAGATGGGGGCCTTCTTCAAGAGCCACAACCTCTTTCTTGGTATAAAAGTAAGAATACTGCGATGCTACGTCTTCTCTGTCCTCTTTGATGGTGTTTAATCGAGGACTTTGAACGAAGATTGCCGCCCTCCTTGGGCTCTTCCGATTCGTTTGTCGCGGTGAATCAATCCGCATTAACATTTTGGTTTTACAATTGGTTGTGTGTCTTGGCATTTTCTACAATTTTTCTCCATTCGTTTCTGTTTTTGCTTATGCTTACCCATTGTCTGACTCCCATCTTCTTAAGGTCCTCGACTATCTGGTTCTCCCATCTAGTTTTGGGTCTTCCTCGTGGTCTGCCTGATACAGGTCTCCATTTGGAAATTTCCTTGATGACGGCTTCTAGATTTCTCCTTTCTATATGTCCCATCCATCTGAGTATCTGTGCCTTGATAAATCTGACGATGCCGTCTCCTTTTAGAAGTCCTCTTACTTCGTGGTCCATGAGTTTTCTAAATTCATTATTACCTAAGTTTAGTGGGCCAGCTGTCCTCCGAATTATTTTCCTTTCTAGGATACTCCTTTCTAGGATACTCCTTTCTAGGATATTTTCTAGGATCTTTCTTTCTCTTTCTGTGTCAGACACATTACTTCAGCACCATATGTGATTACTGGTCTAATTGGTGCTTTTTAAATTTTCAGTTTAGTATTCTGAGTAAGCTTCTTATCTTTGAGGAAGTTATTGTATTTCCAGTAGGCTCTGTTTCCTGCCTGGATTCTTTCACTAATTACGATGCTTCTATCATTAGTTCCAAGATATTTAAAGTGTTCTACCTTTTCAAACTCATATTCACCAATATTTAAACTTGTCACATTAACTGGATTTTTTCTTGAGCATATTAGGTATTTTGTTGTGCTTGGTTTATTTCTAAACCCCTTTTGGATGCTCCCTTGCATAACTTCGTAAATTCTTCCTTTAAACTGTTCAGATTTCTGCTAATTAATGCTATGTCGTCAGCATACGCCACAAGTTGCGACGTCGATGTTATAATTGTACCTTTTATTTCTGTAGCTCTTATTGTTCCTTCTATTGTGATATTAAATAATGACGTTGATAGAGAATCACCTTGTCGTACTCCACTTGCTATTTCTATATTTTTGGTGATACCGTTATCTGTAATTATTGCTCCAGTCGATCCTTCCATTGTCATTTTCGTAAGTTTTATAAGTTTCATTGGTATATCTAGGTTTTTCATGTCTTCTATTAGGTCGGGTCTTGTTAAGCTGTCAAAGGCTTGCTTGAAATCTATGAAAAGGATGTGTAAGTTAATGTCATGTTCGTAACATTTCTCAATTGACTGTGTGATTATGTGAACTGCGTCTATTGTTGACCGTTCATCTCTAAATCCGTGCTGGTAGTCTCCTATTTTAGTTTCAATGTATTTTGAGAGTTTTTTCTGATTAGTGCTGTCAATATTTTGTGGCAGATCTTTAACAGTGTTACTCCTCTATAGTTGTCGCATTTTGTAGTGTCCCCTTTCTTTAGAATCGGAAATATCCATCCAGTTTTCCATTATTCGGGCATTCTTTCTTCTTCCCAAATCCTTATTATTAGCTCCTATATTTTCCGTTGTAGTTCTTCTCCGCCTCGTTTTATTAGCTCGTTTTGGATTTCATCCGGGCCTTCTGCTTTCTTTTCTTTTAGATTTCTTATCACACGTAAAAAGCCCTCATATGACGACTTTTCGATTTCGATTTCATCATCAAGGTCTGTATCCTCTGTATATTCGAGACAAGTTTCTCTCGCCTTAATTAACTCTTCGTAGTATTTCTCCCATACTTTGGCATCAATCTTAACTGTTGGTTTCTTCTTATTTTGTGATTTTATATATTTGTAATGCTTTACATTATTCTTGCTATTTACTTCCAACTCTTCTATAACTTCATCAATCCATATCTTTTGTTTGGTTGTACACCATTTGTCTGAGTCTTTCTTTTTTCTCCTATACTCTTCCAAATCTTCTTCTCTACCTGTCTTCAGCCATTTCTTTCGAGCTAGAATTTTCCCTGGTTGCTGTTTCGCAGTCTTCGTCATACCATTCTTTTTGCCTTTTTAGTTTTTTGTATCCTATTGAACGAAGATATATGCAGGAAATTGGAAGCATTTGAGATGTGCTATATCGGAGACTACTTCAAATCCCGTGGACTGACCAAGTGACAAATAAGGAGGTACTCAGAAGAATGAAAAAGAACCGAGCTGACTACCATCAAATCTCGACAGTTACAATACTTGGGATATACTATGCGAAATGAATCCAGATATGCCCTCCTACAGGTCATCGTACCAGGAAAAATATTTGGAAAACGAGGTCCAGGAAGAAGAAAAACATCATAATTAAAGAACCTCAGAACCTGGTCCAACACAACATCTGTGCAGTTTTTCCGCGATGTTGCAGATAAAATAACGATTGCTATGATGATAGCCCACATCAAGAACAAGGCACATCAAAGTGAACTAATACGTGGAGCAGTTTTGGAAGAGTAACTCATGAATTTAATAATAAGCTTGCCTATTATCAGAATATAAACGGTGAGCATTTTGAACATTTGAACTGATTTTTTAAAACTATTTACTATTCTGATTGGTCTTCGTACAAAAATTTACCTATTTAGTCGAAGCAATAAAGTACTGAACCTCCGAAAAAAAAGGACAATACAGATCTTAATAATTCATTTTGCATTCGATTTGTGAATGCGCCAGGAAACTTTGTGACCCCGAGCCATGAGCTAATATTGAAAAACTACATACAAAAAATGAATTCTTGAAGTGCATCTCAAACAGACAATAAAAAAATTTCAGAACTCGTCAATTATCGGAGGAAATGAGTTCAATTTTGTTACTCTGGGGTTTTTGGGGTCTCTGAAAACGAATATGCCGTCGTAAGTGATCTCCGGAGTACCTGGTTCCAAGGGTACCTACTGTTTACCTCGTCATTAAAATTCATTAAAAAATTAGTCAAAATCACTACTTGGGAGTTTTTAGGGTCACTAACGACGAATATGATATCGGACGGGATCTACGAAATACCTGGTGCCCAGGGTACCTACTGTTTACCTCGTCTTGTGAAGTTTTCGGCAAAAATTTATTAAAAAACTAGTCAAAAATCATTACACGGGGGTCTTTTGAGGTCGCTAATGACGATTATGACATCGGAAGTGATCTCAGGAATACCTGGTTCCCAGGATAGCTACTGTTTGCCTTGTCTTCGGGAGTTTTCGGCAAATTCATTAAAAAATAGTCAAAAATCATTACTCAGGAGGTTTTTGGGGTCACTGACGACGAATATGACATCGCAAGTGAACTCCGGAGTACCTGGTGCCCAGGGTATCTACTGTTTATCTCGTGACTAATGATTTTTGACTAATTTTTTAATGAGTTTGCCGAAAACTTCAGAAAAGGAGGTAAACAGCTAGTAGGTTCGCTGGGTACCAAGTATTCCGTTGATCACTTCCGATGTCATATTCGTCGTTAGCGACCCAAAAACCCCCGAGTAATGATTTTTGACTAATTTTTTAATGCATTTGCCGAAAACTCCAGAAGACGAGGTACCCTGGGCACTAGATATTCCGGAGATCACTTCCGATATCATATTCGTCGTTAGGGACCCCAAGTAATGATTTTTGACTAATTTTTTTATAAATTTTTTGCCGAAAACTCCACAAAACGGGGTAAACAGTAGGTACCCTGGGCGCCAGGTACTCCGTAGATCACTTCCGATGTCATATTCGTCGATAGTGTCCCTAAAAACCCCATGAGTAATGGTTTTTGGCTAAGTTTTTAATGAAGTTTAATGACGAGGTAAACAGTAGGTACCCTGGGTACCAGGTACTCCGGAGATCACTTACGACGTCGTATTCGTTTTCAGCGACCCCAAAAACCCCAGAGTAACAAAATTGAACTCATTTCCGCCGATAATTATTGACGAGTTCTGAATTTTTTTTATTGTCTGTTTGAGATGCACTTTAAACTTTAAGAATGCATTTTTTGTAAGCAGTTTTTCAATATATATCATGGCTCGGGGTCACAAAGTTTCCTGGCGCATTCACGAATCGAATGCAAAAAGAATTAGTAAGATACGTCTTATCCTTTTTTTTAGAGGCCGATTTTAATGCTTTATTGCTTCGCTTAATTGTTTAATTGTTTTATTTCTCGTTTTAACAATTTCTTTCTACCAATCTTGTTATGTATGAATTAGAAATAGCAATAGCATTTGGAATAATATATAGAAATAGCAAGTTTTTTGAAATCTACAAAAATATACACGGTATCTCATTTAAGTTAAATAAGTTGAGGGTATTTCTAGTGAAACCGGATGTAGAGTACTAACAAAAAATATGGCGTCAGATGCGTTATATGTAATGGTACTTGCATTCTAAGTTTCACGAATGACATCTTTTTTGTTTCAAAGATATTTTGTTGGTTCCATACTTTATACCAACCCTATACAGTGATGAGCGCGCTAATAACCGGCAAAATAGCACAAAAGATGGAAAAGTTATTAAGTTGTGACATAAACAGAAATTAAACTAGTCGAGCTGGGAAATTTAGCAATATTAACCTAAAAATTTACATTGTATTGATTGTTTCCCACCTTTAGACGTATCGGACGAATTTTGCAACTGCCACTGTCACAGTGGCATTTTTAGTTGACATACTCCTCTGATAGGTGTAAAGGTGGAAAACAATCAATATAATGTGAATTTATATGTTAATATCGCTAAATTTCTCAGCTCGAATAGTTTCGTTTCTTTTTATCTCACAACTTAATACGTTTTCCATCTTTTGCGCTATTTTGCCGGTTATTAGCACGCTCATCACTGTGTATACTTTTTTGGGAAACTATCTGGATGGATTTAAGATCATAAAATAATTTCGTTTTTTCAATGTTAAAATCGATCCATTTATTGAAATATCGCGGAAAAAACCATTTTTTTTGGAACTTATTATTAATTTAACTTTTCCAAAAGTGTACGTGACATTATAATAAAGCGATCATGATGTGAAAATTGTGCATTAGGAAAATATCCCTGTTAGTATGGCATTTTGCATGCCGAGGTGATTGCAGCTCGAGCACCGTTTTCACACGGCTACTTTTTGATATCACAACTTCAAATTGAAGCGCGTTATAAAATGTTGCAAAATATCAGCTTCTAGTTAACCTATAACCTTTTTTTTTTAAATCTGGAATAACTCGATGAAACAATTAACTGACTAATTTTCATCTCTATAAGAGATCGATAGAAGCCGAAAAAATCGACGAATCTACGTTAATGCTTCAGTTCTGCATTAAATATTTTACAGATATCTAAGTCAGTAAAGCAGCTGATTATTTGTAAATTATAAATTATTTTTGAGAAAACTGTAAAAATGATCAATATATTATGTATTTCTTTGATTTATATCGATTATACTTCAATTATTGTAATTATATAAAATTACAGTAAAGTACATAATCTTCAAAATATATAATGACACATTCAACAATATATATGACACAGGCATAATTCCCCAAAAATGGCTAGAATCAACTTTTATAAATCTTCCAAAAAACCCAATTCGAGAAAGTGCGAATACTATAGAATTATAAGCCTTATGAGCCATTTACTTAAAACATTTATAAAGGTCATTCACAAAAGATATATTAGTGCGAGGAAAAACTAACAAGAACACAATTCGGATTTCGTGATGCTCTGGGAACACGGCTGGCCCTTTTTGCTGTACAGGTGCTATTTCAGAGATGCAGGGATGTAAATTGTGATGTATACGTATGCTTTATAGATTACCAGAAAGCATTTGGCAGAGTAAAACATGACAAATTAATAACTCTAATGCAAGAAATTGGAATTGACAACAAAGATCTAAGAATTATCAGAAACATTTATTACAATTAAACGGCCAAAATCAAAATAGAAGACCAGTTAACTGATAAAATTGCAATAGAACGAGGAGTACGACAGGGCTGTATTTTATCTCCACTACTATTCAATATTTACTCTGGATGGGTATTTAAGGAAGCTTTAGACGATTGTGCGAAAGGAGTATTAATAAATGGTGAATGGTTGAATAACATTAGATATGCAGATGACACCATAGTTTTTGCCGATAATCTGAATGATTCACAGATATTAACAATTCGTATAACAGAAATCAGCAACAGATATGGACTAGCTCTTAACATAAAGAAGACCAAATTTATGACAATTAGTAAAAAACCAATACTAAACGCACAACTTACAATCAACCAACAGAATATCGAAAGAGTTGAGCAATATACATATCTGGGTACGAATTTAAATAGCCAATGGGACCACTCAACAGAAATTAAACAGCGAATAATAAACGCGAAAGCAGCATACGTTAGAATGAGACCCATTTTCAACAGTCGAGACATATTATTAAAAACAAAATACCGTCTGTTGAAATGCTACATATTCACAGTTCTGCTCTACGAAATGGAAGCGTGGACACTAACTGTTGCATCTATGAATCGGCTCGAAGCTTTCGAAATGTGGTGTTATAGGCGCATCCTACGTATATCCTGGGTTGACCGAATTACTAATGTGGAAGTCCTGCGTAGAATGGGGAAAGAGTGTGAAATTCTCATAACCATTAAAACAAAAAAATTAGAAAATCTAGGACATGTAATGAGAAATCAAGAACGTTACGGCCTTCTCCAACTGATTATCCAAGGGAACGTAAATGGTAAAAGTGGACCGGGAAGAAGACGCATTTCCTGGCTTCAAAATTTACGAAAGTGGTATAACACAACTACCACTGAACTGTTCCGCGCTGCGGTAAACAAAGTCAAGATAGCCGTGATGATCGCCAACATCCGGAACGGATAGGCACTTTAAGAAGAAGAAGAATCTTCAACATGATTTTTAGGGTATACAAGAGAAAATATGCAGAGGAAGAACAAATGACGCTAGAATCGGAAACATCAGAAATTATGATGAAGTTAATGTAAATACACTTTTTCTTCTTCTTCTTCTTCTTCTTCTTCTTCTTCTTCTTATGATTCCATCTCCTATCTAAGTTTGGATATCAACATGGAATTCTTATTTTACTTACAGCAGCTCTAAATAATTGGTTATATCTCAGACTAAACCATTCCCTCAAATTTCGTAACCAGTAGGTTCTTCTTCTTCCTACATATCTTTTACCGTTTATTTTGCCCTCTATAATCAAACGCAGCAGCCTATAACGAGGAATTATTACTGTATGACCGAAATATTCAAGCTTCCGCCTCTTAATTGTCTATATAATTTCTTCCGTTTTATTAACCCTATCCTCTTCCATGTCGGCACTTTGATCTCAAGAAGTAATACCGGCAGTACGCAATTGGTAATTCACCAGTGGTGGATGCTGGTTTTCCCTGTTAAAACCCGTACGTTTCTACGCTACTAGTAATGCAAGAGTGGTGGTCTAGCGACTGGGAACCTTGCGCGGTCGCTATGCGCGACTACAGATTTTACTTCCAATTTTTCGGAGAGTGGTTCTACTGTCCCTCTTTACACTGTGTCAAGGACTTCAATATCGCTAATAAGAGCTACAGAGCTACAGAACTATAAATACACAGGCACAGGATGTTCGAATAACACTTAAAAATCTGAAGAACAGAAAAGATACAGGTAAAAAGGGAATACCAAACTAATTACTGAAATATTGCAATGGCAGAACAGCAAGGACAGAATTAACAACATTATAAAGCACAATAAAATACCGCAAAAATGGAGAACTATCAAACTAATTCTACTGTTCAAAAAAGGAAATAAAAATCAGCCAGAATACCACAGAGGTATAAACTTGTTAAATACCACCCTATAACTTTGGATAAACTTAGTACATGAACAACAGTGTTTTCTTATTGGAAGATCGTGTACGTGGAAGTCATGAATTTCTAAGAAATCACTTAGAAATCACATAAAATCATAGACCAGCATTTATGCATTCATTTCAAAGATGTAATACATATTCTGTATAATAGAAGTTCCCCTAAATATCATAAAAACTATTAAAAACATCTACTAATAGATGGACAACTTACAGAACCTATAGATATAGGCAGCGGAATAAGACAGGGGGACTCATTGAACCCTATGCTTTTCAATTTAATCATGGATGATATCATCAAAAGTGTCGAGGATACAGAGAAAGAACTAAAATTACTCTGTTACGCAGGCGATGCAATACTGATAGCTGAAGATGAAGATAGTCTGCAAAGACTAGTCCACAGATTTTAGATAAGAGCAAAATAATTTAATATGACAATCTCATCTCAGGAAACTGAAACAATAGTAATCAGCAAAGGACCAATCATATGTTGTAAAATAGAAATAAATGGCATCAGTATTGAACAAGCAGCAGTATGGAAATAAAATACACAGTAATTACACTGTTAAATCATCTCATATAATCGCTATATTATAGGTCACTTGCAGTCGTTATTGCAAAAGTTGTTAACATTAATAAAAAAAATTCTAAAGACGGTATTTCGCCAATTACTCGAAAAATTGTTTATCTATTTTAACATTAAAAAAGCGAAAGTTTTTTAATTAAAAATCCATCGGTGGTATATAGTTTTATACCTATAGGGTGGAAGGCACTTATGGAATAAAATTATTTCTGTCCTTGTTTCAAAAAATTATAAAAAATGCTAAAATCGGTCGATTTTTAAATAAAGATGTGCGCTTTTTAAACATAAATTTAAATGTACAGGGTGATCCTTGCAAGTCTAACAGAGTCCATAAGCTTTATTTTTAATGGAACGCCCTATATATTCTTATATTTTTAAAAGCTGCTTGACAACCTGATTTCAACAAACTATATCATGTAGGGTGTATTATGAATAATACATGGAAACCACTTATGGAATAAAATTGTTTGTGTCTTTATTTTAAAAAATTATAAAAAATACTGGGACACGTCAACTTTTAAATTCTAATGGGCGCTTTACAAACATAAATTAAAATATACA
The DNA here is from genome assembly GCF_917563875.1 of Diabrotica virgifera virgifera. Taxonomy (NCBI): domain Eukaryota; kingdom Metazoa; phylum Arthropoda; class Insecta; order Coleoptera; family Chrysomelidae; genus Diabrotica; species Diabrotica virgifera. Next base: position 114,377,077 of record NC_065452.1, read on the forward strand.
GAGTCATTCACGCAAGTACAGCATAGTCCATCATCTTTAGTTTTAATGGATCACCCTATATATTTTTATATTTTTAGAATCTGCTAAACAACCTCATATAAAAAAACTGTCTACCTATTATGTAGGGCCTATTATGAATAATACAAGGTGAAATTTTAAAATTATGTGTAATTTTCGGTAAGATATTAAATACCTATATAAAATTTTAAAATTAATAATTTACCATGCTTTAAATAATGGTATATATTTTAAATTAGTTAAATAAAGGCAACAATTTTCTAAACTAAGTATTAAATCTATTGGGTTTTGTATTTAATGTCTTGACAAAATTGACTCTACATAATGCACTTTTTTGATATGAGCAGTACCGGCGCTAGAGTATAAGGTGCCCTCCCGCAAAACGCGCGCTCTTTGGTTTTTTTAATTAGTATTTTGTATAATACCAACCATAAAAAGCTCATTTTGGCGCCCTCCAAGCAGGGGCGCCCGCCTGCAATGCATCCCTTGCAGGCCCGTTATCGCCGCCCCTGGGTATGAGGTTGTTTAGCAGATTTTAAAAATATAAAAATGTACAGGGTGATCCATTAAAACTAAAGTTCGTGGACTATGCTGTACTTGCGTGAATCACCCTGTATATTTAAATTTATGTTTGTAAAGCGCCCATTTGAATTTAAAAGTTGACGTGCCCCAGTATTTTTTAATAATTTTTTAAAATAAGGACACAAACAATTTTATTCCATCAGTGGTTTCCATACTTGTTAATTTCAAAAGTTCACCCTGTATTATTCATAATACACCCTACATGATATAGTTCGTTGAAATCAAGTTGTTAAACAGCTTTTATCACAACTTTTATAACAGCTGATAGACTTACAAGGATCACCCTGTATATTTAAATTTATGTTTAAAAAGTGCACATTTTTATTTAAAAATCGACGGGTCTCTTAGCAGGCCGCACATCAAAGAAACATGAAACGTAAATTACGTTTCATGAAAATAAAACACTGCCAAACAAATATACGTCCGGCCATTTATGAAACTCTCCGAAAATAAAAATGTGTCATGAGCATGAATCACACTCGTTTCATTGGTAGGCGGACTTTGAGATTTGTTTAGCAGTGTTTTATTTTCATAAAACATGATTCACGTTTCATGTTTCATGTTTTTCGTTTCATGTTTCTTTGATGTGCGGCTTGCCTTACGAGGTAATCTTTTCTAAATTTCACAGCTTAGTTGATTTTTTTGGTTCGTTTCTGAAGTTTATTAGCAATTTGGCTCATTTAAAATAAAATGTTGAAGTTAAGTGGTACCTACGTCTTACATGTTAACCGCTAATTACAGTAGACTAGTTTGTCGGAGAGTAATCTAAGTAATTGATATCTCATCCATGCTATTTAGCGACAGAGTTAGTGCCGCGTGGAAGACACTAAAGGGGCATTCTGGCAAAGCCCTCCAAGTATCAACGGACAGTCCGTTAAAGGGTACACGGAGTGTAAAACACACGATGCTCCCAGTAGGCCAATCATACCTATTAACGGAACAGCATCGGATGTAGTTGGTATCTTTTCAGCTACTAGGTTCAGAAATACTGTCAATGAAAGAAGTATGGTGACACCTGAAATGAAGATTTTGAATTTTGAAAGTGTTTTATGTGAATCAGTTGAGCCGTCCAATGAAGAGCTTGGAGTATTTAGGTACGTGTCTTCGGTGTGTGTGGTATATATAATTATTGTATAGATATTGGTAGTGATATATATATATATATTGATAACACATATAAATAAATTTTAATATTGTCAATACGACCTTTGTGTCAAATATGATATGTTACCCAAACAAATATAGGAATGCAAACACATAGAGCAACATACAGCATGGCACAATACCTAGTGTCAGTTTTTCTCCAGAGTCCGGTGGCAATGTAAAACCTAGAAGGGCCATTGAAGAAATCAGTACACATGGCACGATCAAGTTGAAAAAGTAGTACAGTGTTCGTCTTCTTATCTGGATAGTAAATGTCACGTCCACGTATGGTTCTGGACAACACTGGTAAACAATGGTGTTTTTCTTCCCTGGCATACCTAAAGAAAAAACAAGTGTTACTAATTTATCATAAAAAACTATATTTTGGTGTCTATTTTGACCACATATACAGGGTGTTTCATTAATAATTGTCCATATAGTAACTGGAGAAACCTTAGCACATGATACGAAGATTTAACCTAAAACACTTAAATAAAATGTGGTTCCTTGCTGAGTTACAAGGTGTTTTATCTAAAAATTTAAAAATTATTTTTGCCCAGCATTTTAAAACTATTCGACGTACCCTTTTCATACTTGGCAGAAAGTGCGACTACTTTACACCCTACTAAATTATGATAAACAAACGTTTCTAGCTACTACCAGAGGCGTACGGCAGGGGATAGTAAATGGTTGACCTTTCTAAAATTCTACGCCACTGGAGAAATTACTTTTTTAGTGCCGTTTTTAGATTCTCCAATACTTTCTACGTAAATAATATACTCCTCATTGGTAACGATAAAGTCATTAGTTTTCCAGATATTTGCAGTTAGATATGAAACAGCACAGTTATTTTGATTAAATTTATGGTATGATTCATATGATTAAAATTTAAAAATTATTTGTACCCATCACTTTAAAACTATTTGGCGTATCCCTATCATACATAAAAAAAAGTGTAGGTACTGTACACCCTACTAAATTAAGATAAATAAACGTTTCTAGCTACTACCAGAGGCGTACGAGAGGGGATAGTGGCTGGTTGACCCTTACCAAATTCTACGCCACTGAGGAAATTGCTATTTTTGTGTAATTTTTTGATTTTCCAATACTTTTTATGTAAATGATATACTCTACATTCGTAACGATAAAATGATTAGTTTTCGAGATATCTGAAATTAAAAATGAAGCTACACAATACATTAATCAAAATAACCGTGTCGTTCCATTTTGAACTTCAAAGATCTCGAAAACTAATGACTTAATCGTTACGAATGAAGAGTATATTATTTTCATAGGAAGTATTGGAGAATCCAAAAATTGACCTAAAATAGCAATTCCGCCAGTGGTGTAGAATTTGGAAAGGGTCAACCATTCACTTTCTCCCTTCGTACGCTTCTGGTAATAGCCAGAAACGTTTGTTTAACATAATTTAGTAGTTTGTGCAGTACCTATACTTCTTGCCAAGTATGAAAGGGATACGTCGAATAGTTTTAAAATGCTGGGCAATAATAATTTTTTAATTTTTAGATAAAACACCTTGTAACTCAGTAAGGAACCATATTTTATTTAAGTGTTTTAGGTTAAATCTTCGTATTTTGTGCTAAGGTTTCTCCAGTTATTGTATGGACAATTATTAATGAAACACCCCGTATAGTGTAAATATTATTATAAACAATGAACCATACTATAATGATAACCGGCATGCAACTCCTTGTATAGGGCTTTTCATCGATTGTCATTTGTTTCGAGCTTCTGTCATATTGTATAATCTGTGTATAACATTAATATACACGGGTTGTACGACATATGGCAGAAGCTCGAAACAATTGACTGTGAATGAAAAGCCCTATGGGTTAGGTCTGAGCTAGGATGTATCAAACATTTTTTTTCAGCTTTTCCAAAGAAACAAAAAGACCGTTTCATTTTTTCTTCTTTATTGGCACTCTGGCAGTCAGTTTGACTAATGCAATAATGAGAAAAAGTTTTAGAAATATGGCTATATAGAAGAATCCTGAGAATATATATTATGTAGATATAGTCACAAATAAAGAAGTCGTACAAAGACATAAAAAAACAGAACTGAATAATGAAATAAAGATAAGAAAACTACAATATTTTGACCACCTGATGCGAGGAACAAAATACCTAGTCCAGAGAAATAAGGTTTTTGTCGGGACACTTGAGCAGCCAGGTTGCAAATGGATTTTTTGGGTACTATGTACCTAATACATTATAAATACAAAAATTCCCGTCACAGTTCGGACGAGAAACTTAGTTATTAACAAATAAGCATCAAAAATGGCAGTTTTTTCGTTTAAATCGCTACAGGTAAAAATAGGGTAATTAAATATCTTATTTATAATATTTTTCTTGTTGTAGATGAGCCAAGGTTTAAAACGGCACTTTTTGAATTTTGGTTCGATGCTTTTTTGTTTTGGAAAGTGCAAAATAAGACTAAAATTTCAAAAATAAAAAATGTGCTATAACTTTTGCAAAAATGGCCGTAAGACTTTCATATTGCACGAAAAGTTGAGTCAAACATTCCATATTATAATGCACAAAAAATTTTAAGACGATTCGTCAATTAGTTTAAATTTTATTCAATTTGTTTTTCGCAAAAAGATTTTTTTTCGCAATGTTATTATTCAGAAAATAATAATGACATAGCAATTCTGTGGAAACCACATTCAAGAATATAGTTACATAAAAGTCTTGAAAAAATCATTAAAAGTCGTTTTTATTACTCCGAAAAAGTTTAGTAAAATAGTGTCATTTTTGGCTTCTAAACAATTTGAATAACTTTCATAATATTGACTATAGAGTAAATCTACTTTAGGATTTCAAAAGCTGGTATTTTTATACGAATTTTCAGAAAAAAACTTTTTGCCTTGGTTAATTAGGTTCAAAGTTAGCTACTTTTATTATTTAATTAGCAGTTAATTCTATATACATCAAATTCTCCTGTAACAGTGTTAGTTACCATACTACTCCGAAACGGCTTGGCCGATTTTTATAAAATTTTACACGTTTATCCTGTAGGAATATTTTTTTTTATTTTTTTGGACAAAATTATCTGCCTTAATTTTATATGATGTAGAATTAAAAAATACATACAACCCCTAATCTTCACTCTTCTATCACCAACCCCTATTTGTTAATAGCCATCTATATATTTACATCTATAAAACTCTCCTGTCACAGTGTTAGTTTCCATACTCCTCCGAGACCGCTTGACCGATTTTTATGAAATTATATAAATATGTATATTCGGTAGGTCTTAGAATCGGTCGTAGTCTATTTTTCATATCCCTGAGTGGTAAGGGGAGTTCCCCCTAACATTTTGTATTGTTAGGTGGGGTTGTGTGTAAATAACGTACACTATAAGACTGCGAGTACATACAAATTAAAAAAATTATGATCAAAGTCCATCAACAAGTTCCAGCGATATTAATCGCAGCATATGTTTGCAGAATCAGTTTCATTTTTGAGTGCACGTATTTTAGTAATTCCCCTCCACCGACCACGAATTAATTCCATTCGGACGCCATTTTTAAAGCTTTATTAACCACTCTGTTGAGGTTCAAAGTTTACTCAAACTTTTACACATAACCTATATATCTTCAACTTCAAAATGGCTCTAGTTAGGTTGCTTAATTTTTATAAACAAAGTAACCGTCAATTAAATAAAGAAAGTGTCTAACTTTGACCGTAATTAACCTAGGTGAAAAGTTTTTCTTTAAAAATTCGTATAAAAATACCAGTTTTCCAAATTTCATTGTAGTTTTAGCCTACAGTCAATATTAACAAAGTTATTCAAATTGTTTATAAGCCAAAAATAACTCTATTTTAGTAAAATGTTTTCTGAGTGATAAAAATGACTTTTTAATGATTTTTTTAAATGCGTTGAAACTAAATGACTATTCTTCATTCATGTTGTTTTCACAGAATTGCTGTATCATTATTATTTTCTGAACAATAACATTGCAAAAAAAAGCTCTTTGGGATAAACAAATTGAATAAAATTTAAACTAATTGACGCATCGTCTTAAAATTTGTTGTGCATTGTATGGACTGTTTGACTCAACTTTTCTTGCAACATGAAAGTTCTAAATTCATTTTCGCAAAAGTTATAGCAAATTTTTTATTTTAGTTTTATTTTGCAATATCCGAAGCAACAAGTAATCGGACCAAAATTCAAAAAACGCTGTTTTAAACCTTGGCCCATCTACTAAAAGAAAAATATTATAAATAAGACATTTAATTACCTTATTTTTACCTGTAGCGATTTAAACGGAAAAACTCTCATTTTTGACTCTTATTTATTAATAAATAAATTTCTCGTCCAAACTGTGACGGGCATTTGTGTATTAATAATGTATTAGGTATATAGTACCCAAAAAAACCCATCTGCCACCTGGCTGCTCAAGTGTCCCGAACATGGTATATTTTTGCCTTATTTCCCTGGTGTAACCAGCTTATGCAGAATATCACACAGGGAAAGATTTTAGGAAAGCATAGATTTGGAAGCCGACGAATGTCATGGCTGCGCAATCTCAGAGAGTTGTTTCATTACTCATCTAACCAGCTATTTAGAGCAGTAGTGAACAGAGTTCAACTAATCATGATTATCGACAATCTTCGAAAGAAGACAGCTCGTTTATTGCTATTGTTAAGAATTTAAAAGAACAATTGTTAGACAGAAAATCTAAATATCCGATAATCAGTTTAATTTTATGCAGGGGAGATCAACAACAAATGCACGTTTCATCAAGCAGTTGATGTAAAAATACAGGAATATAGAAATAAACGCTCACATAGTGTTCATTCATCTTGAGAAAGCATATAATAGAGTTCCTCAAAAATTGCTAATTAATAGTATAATTATTATAAATAGCTAAAATAATAGTATAATTTATAAAATTATATAATTATACACGTAAAATTGTAGTATAATTTTACACGCCACTGAAATTACTACTCTTTCTCCTCAAATTCCGTAATGATCCACGAACTTCGAAATGAATTACTGACAACTATTTTGTTCTCTGACTTAGGTATAGTTTCCCGAAATTCGAAATATACACTACTCCAAGAAATTAGCGCACCACCTTAAAAATGGGCCATTTTTGATGTCTCGAATTTCCTAAACCTGTCGTCCGATTTAAGTGTTTTTTAATATGTTATAGCCTTATTCTTTAACAATATCGCTGTAATAATATTGTTGCTAGACAGGTAAATTGTCATTGTATACCGGGTGTACCAATCAAACTGTATCTTTTTCTCAAAGTTCACCACACCCTGTGGAATATTCTAGCATTTATAAAATACTGAAATTAAAACCCAACTATAGCCTCAGATTTCCTTAACACTGTGTTTTTTATTAAATAGCTTATGTTGGATAATAAAAAAGTTAGTTAGGTACTTTAACAATTCGCCATGTTTTTCATCAAAACAGGGTGTTTGAACAAACTTTAAAGGGCAATTCTACATGAAAAATAAATGGCAGTTTGCTTTTCAAATACAGTATTGATGAAAAACATGGTGAATTGTTAAAGTACCCAACTTTTTTATTATCCAACATAAGGTATTTAATAAAAAACACAGTGTTAAGGAAATCTGAGGCTATAGTTGGGTTTTAATTTCAGTATTTTATAAATGCTAGAATATTCCACAGGGTGTGGTGAACTTTGAGAAAAAAGTACAGTTTGATTGGTACACCCGGTATACAATGACAATTTACCTGTCTAGCAACAATATTATTACAGCGATATTGTTAAAGAATAAGACTATAACATATCAAAAAAACACTTAAATCAGACGACAGGTTTAGGAAATTCGAGACATCAAAAATAGCCCATTTTTAAGGTGGTGCGTTAATTTCTTGGAGTAGTGTATATTTCGAATTTCGGGAAACTATACCTAAGTCAGAGGACAAAATAGTTGTCAGTAATTCATTTCGAAGTTCGTGGATCATTACGGATTTGAGGAGAAAGACTAGTAATTTCAGTGGCGTGTAAAATTTTACTATAATTTTACGTGTATAATTATATAATTTTATAAATTATACTATTATTTTAGCTATTTATAATAATTATACTATTAATTAGCAATTTTTGAGGAACTCTATTATATGCTTTCTCAAGATGAATGAACACTATGTGAGCGTTTGTTTCTATATTCCTGTATTTTTACATCAACTGCTTGATAAAACGTACATCTGTTGTTGAGCTCCCTTGCATAAAATTAAACTGATTATCGGATATTTCGATTTTCTGTGCAACAATTGTTCTTTTAAATTCTTAACAATATCAATAAACTTTCGAAGGTTGTCGATAATCATGATTAGTTGAACTCTGTTCACTACTGCTCTAAATAGCTGGTTAGATGAGTAATGAAACAACTCTCTGAGATTGCGCAGCCATGACATTCGTCGGCTTCCAAATCTATGCTTTCCTAAAATCTTTCCCTGTGTGATATTCTGCATAAGCTGGTTACACCAGGGAAATAAGGCAAAAGTATACCATGCTCGGGACACTTGAGCAGCCAGGTTGCAAATGGGTTTTTTGGGTACTATATACCTAATACATTATAAATACAAAAATGCCCGTCACAGTTTGGACGAGAAATTTAGTTATTAATAAATAAGGGTCAAAAATGAGACTTTTTTCGTTTAAATCGCTACAGGTAAAAATAGAGTAATTAAATGTATTATTTATAATATTTTCCTTTTAGTAGATGGACCCAGGTTTAAAATAGCTTTTTTTGAATTTTGGTCCGATTATTTGTTGCTTCGTATATTGCAAAATAAAACTAAAATTTCGAAAATAAAAAATTTGCTATAAATTTTGCGAAAATGAATTTAGGATTTTCATATTGCATGAAAAGTTGAAACAAACAGTCCATACAATGCACAAAAAATTTTAATACGATGCGTCAATTAGTTTAAATTTTATTCAATTTGTTTATCCCAAAGAGCTTTTTTCGCAATGTTATTGTTCAGAAAATAATAATGATACAGCAATTCTGTGAAAACAACATGAATGAAGGATAGTCATATTTTCAACGCATTTAAAAAAATCATTAAAAAGTAAATTTTATCACTCAGAAAACATTTTACTAAAATAGAGTCATTTTTGGCTTATAAAAAATTTGAATAACTTTGTTAATATTGACTGTACGCTAAAACTACAATGGAATTTGAAAAACTGATATTTTTATACGAATTTTCAAAGAAAAAATTTTCGCCTAGGTTAATTATGGTCTAAGTTAGCCAGTTTTTTTATTTAATTGACGGCTACCTTGTTTATAACAATTAAGCAACCTAACTAGAGCCATTTTGAAGTTGAAGATATATAGGTTATGTGTAAAAGTTTGAGTAAACTTTGAACCTCAACAGAGTGGTTAATAAAGCTTTAAAAATGGCGTCCGAATGGAATTAATTCGTGGTCGGTGGAGGGGAATTACTAAAATACGTGCACTCAAAAATGAAACTGATTCTGCAAACATATGCTGCGATTAATATCGCTGGAACTTGTTGATGGACTTTGATCATAATTTTTTTAATTTGTATGTACTCGCAGTCTTATAGTGTACGTTATTTACACACAACCCCACCTAACAATACAAAATGTTAGGGGGAACTCCCCTTACCACTCAGGGATATGAAAAATAGACTACGACCGATTCTAAGACCTACCGAATATACATATTTATATAATTTCATAAAAATCGGTCAAGCGGTCTCGGAGGAGTATGGAAACTAACACTGTGACAGGAGAGTTTTATAGATGTAAATATATAGATGGCTGTTAACAAATAGGGGTTGGTGATAGAAGAGTGAAGATTAGGGGTTGTATGTATTTTTTAATTCTACATCATATAAAATTAAGGCAGATAATTTTGTCCAAAAAAATAAAAAAAAATATTCCTACAGGATAAACGTGTAAAATTTTATAAAAATCGGCCAAGCCGTTTCGGAGTAGTATGGTAACTAACACTGTTACAGGAGAATTTGATGTATATAGAATTAACTGCTAATTAAATAATAAAAGTAGCTAACTTTGAACCTAATTAACCAAGGCAAAATTTTTTTTTCTGAAAATTCGTATAAAAATTGACATACAAGTAAAAATTTTGTATTCACTATTAGCGTGTATACGGGTAATATGACCCGTATGCGCGCCAATGGAGAATATAAAATTCTAATGTATCAGGTCGTGGTTCTTAATTTCTTCCTTTCATTTATTTTCCGATATTTTTATTTCTCCATATTTTGTCATTCAGATAACCTGAGGCTCTGTTTGCTCTATTCACTTGATCTTCCACTTCTGTTTCGAGTCTTCCGTAGCTAGACAGTTTGATGCCTATATACTTAAACTCCATCGCTTATTCTATTAACTGACCCTCCACGAAGAAATCACATGTTTATATGGTACAATTTTAACTAACCTTACTGGAGTAATAGTCTCCCTAAAGGTTGTATTCTGTTTTCTCAAGTCCGCCGAAATTTTATTCAAAATGTAATAAAATTTATGTTTCGTCATTCAAAAGTCCTGAAAAAATTTACTTTCGTTGTCACAGATACCTTTATACAGAGTAAAAAACTCCCATTCTGTTTTTATTAATTTCAAAATATTGTGCACCTATATTCTTGGCTGTTTATTGGTCGACTGATGCTCTTCTTCATCCAAACATAAAACAATGACAGCCAAATTACTGTTTGAAAAATCTTTAAACATGTTAAACAAATTTATATGCAAAGAACCGTGCCTATTCTCTGACTCCCGTCAAATTGAATAGTATACCAAATACTCCAGGGTAATAAGCTAGAAATAAACCATGTTTGGGACACTCAAAGATCCAGGTAGCTGACTACTTTTTTAGTTACTGTAGACCTATAGAAAGAAAACTTACCTGTTTCATGCCTAGAGTTCGCGTCCGTTTTTTAATTATTAACAATTTAGTGCAAAAATCGCGATATTTTTCGATTTTTTGCACCCCATTCTAAAGCTAAATAGTTGACATAAAATTACAAAATTAAATTTTTTAGAACATTAAAAAACCTTCAAAATTCCGATCTTTGAAAGGTAAAAAGTTCATTTGTGGCTACGCAAACTGCAAAATAAGTGAAAATGGTTATTTGTTAATAACTGTTACTCAAACTACCTTAGAACTGTAGTGTTTCATCCAAAGTTGGGTATTGGGGTACTTAACAAACTCTCAAAATTTGAGACCGATCCCTTGATTAGTTTAAGAGTTATTCTAATTGTTTATCCCAGAGACCTTTATTTTGCAATAACATAAGATAGACACTATTGAAGATAGGGCAGTTCTGAGTATGCCAAATGAAAGTAGAAAAGTGATACTATCTAAATATACTAAAAAAAGATAAAAAATTATCTAATATAGTCAAAAATCATAATGCCAAATTTTTGAAATTTTGTAGTTTATAAATATTTACAATAACTTGAAAAATATTGTCCGTAGAAAAAATCATTTGACATATTAGAAAAGCTGGTATCTTACACAAATTTTTAAAAATGCAGTTCAATTGGTGACTAGTCGTGGTAAGTGAAGGGGGAGCTGGGAGCCGACAAATGCACGAGTTCAAAAACTAAAAAAGGCAACTTAAAACTACTATCATTTTCTATATCTCGGGATCTACTGAATATATTTTGATCGTTCTTTTTTTAATTTGTATGTAATTTTTCTGTACATTACAAATATGCAATTTGTCTAGACATTTATTAATTAATAAACAGTCTAATACAATTTTTGAAAAAATAATTTTTTTCCAAAAATCCATGATTTTAATCATACTATCGTATTAATCATAAAAAAAGTTAAGGTATACTTAAATAAATAAATTATCTTCAATAAATAATTATCTAATAAAAATCATTTATAGTTCGTCCGCTATAACTTTTCCCATGCGGTACGATTCATTTTCAATCAAATTAAGTCAAAACAGAAAGTGAAACGTACGCCGATGTGTGTAGTATATAGTATACAGTATACAAAATGTATATATACACATCGACGTTCGTTTCAATTTATGTTGTGACTTAATTTGATTGAAAATGAATCGTACCGCATGGGAAAAGTTATAGCGGACGGACTATATTTATTAAAGTGTACTTTAACTTTTTCTATGATCATTAATGATACTATGATTAAAAAAATAGATATTTGTAAAAAACACATTTTTTCAATAATTGTTTAAACAAATTAGAGTGTTTTTTAATTAATAAATTTATAAACAAATTGCATACTTGCAATATACGTAGAAATTACATACAAATTAAAAAAAGAAAGATCAAAATCCATTGAGTTGATCCGGAGATACAGAAAATTATATTCGTTTGAAATTGCTTATTCGGTATTTTAACTCGTTTAACAATCGTTTGAACTACATTTTTGAAAAATCGTAGAGGGTGCTGTGAAGGTACAATGTTTGTGCAAATTTTTTAAGAAAAAATACAAATCCCATTCTTTAAAATGGCATTAATGAGATTCCTTAATTATTATAAACAAATTAGCTGTGGATTAAAAAAAACATATGACTAACTTTGTCCCAAATGAGCCCAGGCTAATTTTTTTTATTTGAAAATTCGTGTTAAAATACTCTTTTCGAATATATAAAAATATTGTTTCTACGGACAACAATTTTAAAGTTATTCTAAATGTTTATAAACTACAAAATTTCAAAAATTTGGCATTAGGATTTTTGACTATATTAATTATTTTTTTTATCTTTTTTTAATACATTTTGATACTATCACTTTTCTACTTTCATTTGGCATACTCAAAATTGCCCTATCTTCATTATTTTCTGTCTTATCTTATTGCAAAATAAAGGTCTCTGGGAAAAACAAATAGAATAACTCTTAAACTAATTAATGGATCGGTCTCAAATTTTGAAGGTTTGTTAAGTACACCAATACCCAACTTTAAGTGAAAAACTAAAGTTCTAAGGTAGTTTTAGTAAAAGTTATTAACAAATAACGATATTTTGCAGTTTGCGTAGCAACAAATTAACTTTCCAACTTTCAAAAATCGGCATTTTGAAGGTTTTTCAATGTTCTAAAAAACTGAATTTTGTAATTTTATGTCAACTATATAGCTTTTGAATGGAGTGCAAAAAATCGAAAGAATCGCGATTTTTGCACTAAATTGTTAATAATTAAAAAACGGACGCGAACTCTAGGCAGGAAACAGGTAGGTTTTCTTCCTATAGGTCTACAATAACTAAAAAAGTAGTTAGCTACCTGGATCTTTGAGTGTCCCGAGAAAATCCTTATTACTCTAGACTAAAAATTCTTGATTTTGAGCAGAGCTTGAGCGGAACGTGACCTGAGCGCCTAATAAGAATCGGCCTTTAAACAATTTCTACAATACGTTACATAATAATGTGAAGTGTCTTTGAGTGTCCCGAGAAAATCCTTATTATTCTGGACTAAAAATTCTTGATTTTGAGCAGAGCTTGAGCGGAACGTGACCTGAGCGCCTAATAAGAATCGGCCTTTAAACAATTTCTACAATACGTTACATGATAATGTGAAATTTTGATTCAAACTTACCAATTAAGTACCATTCGCCGTTCGTTATAAAGTCAGATAGATCGCCTCCATCCACAGAGTTCAGCACAAGATCCAGCTATACAGAAATAAATACATATAACAGAAGTTACGGGTATTACATATATCTATATCTACTATGTGTTGCATGCAATGGGATTCGCTAGGTATACAAAGATGTATAAGAAAGTGGACTGTGACCAATAACTTTGTAGGCATGCAAACAGTTACATTAGAACAAAACATAACAACTGCACTTCGGCGTGAGAAAAAAATATATATCAGAATCCTAACTTCCCCCATTTTGTATCTCGTTTCATCTGAGACAAACTCTTAAAGCTGAGTAAAGTTATACTGTACATTCACTATCGGTTACTTAAACTACAATGGATAATGTATGACATGATTATGAAAATAATGATGCAAATATTACATAAGAAATAAGCTAACTAGAAAAAGTAGAATTAAATACTTTACAAGAGTTTAAAAACATGCTGAATACATGAAAGATTTATAGAAAGGTATTTTAATAGTATATATTACATCCTAAGTATTACACATACGAACTAAAAATGTTTTATTAGATTTACCTTCAAAATGTACAATAGATTTTATAGAATTTACCTTATTGTGTACATTAGTTTGAATAAACGTTGATTGACGTTTTCCAACAAAGAAAAAATAGTCCTTTTTGCAAATGCTAATTAGTTTCCATTTGATTTCTTTGTAGTCCTTTTGAAGTTTAAATGACGAAACTTATTGCTAAAACTCGGATTATAGACAAAATGCCTTTTTGACTACTTTGCCCATTCTAGATGTTTTTGCACATCTTTTATTTTTCTGTAAATTCCGCCTATTTATGCCTTTTTTTTAATTGTATGCTACTATCCATAATATTTGGGTAAATAATAAAAATATCAATGGATGGTTTACAATACATTTTCAGGAAAGTACATAGTACCTGATTGAGACTGAGGCTTAATAATTATTGGAAACCTTTTAATCTTGTTTTACAAACAACTATCAGTTGTACTTACAGCCGGTTACTGTGTCAGAGATTGGTTTTTTGCGTATGCCGAAAAGCAAAGAACACACATTTTAAAATGTGTTAGACATTATTTGTCTACTAATATGACTTCTAAGTTAAGTGCATGGATGGGACCATTTTCGGAACTTTCTCTAGAATGAGATGGAGAATTATGAAAACCGTGTGGCAAATCGGTAATTTTTGTTTTTTCCCTCTCCTTCTTATCTCATAACTAAATTTCAAAGTGGTATTATATTTCTAATTGGTGTTTAGAACTCTCACATTTCAAGTAGTAAAAAGTACTCTATTGACCAGTATTGTTTATTGACCGGTATTACATTTCTATTTGTTTTTTAAAACTCTCAGATTTCAAGCAGTAAAAAGTACTTTATTGACCAGTATTGTGAAACCCCTCTTTGTAAACGTTATTTGGAATAATTAAATTACTCTAAGTTAGTCCAAATATTCTTGCGGGATAGTTTAAGCAGTTAAAAAAAGGAGAAAGGCACATTTAAATTTGATTAAGTCAGATGGTGATTGTATTCAGCATTCTTCGGTATAAAATTAATATCGCTATAAGTTTTAAATTCTTTTTTGAAGAACATTTCAATACATCCTTACCGCAGGAGAGTAGGTACATTGAGAAAACAAACTATGGACAAATGTTATGTGGAATGTATTTCAAAAATTAAGCGGGAGTTAAAGCGGAATTTCTTGTATATTATCGTGGATGAATATACTTATGGGGCAAGTATATACAGGGTGATTGAATAGTGGGGTAAAGCTCCGTAGATCCGTTATAGTAATAGATAGCGATAATAGTTAATAAAAAAATTGTAGCCAACTTTGAGCTCCACATTACAAAATTAGTTAGAATATTACAGGGTGTTCAATAACATAGTGGCAGACCAAACTTATGGTTTTTTAAATGGAACTCCTTATATCTTATTTTATATTCGAAATCTCCTTAACTTCTCCATTACAACAATATAAAGGTTTGGTATGTTATAGAGGGTATTTACAAAGTTATAACCAATAATTTTATATCAAAATCGTAACAAGTTTAACTACCTGTGTTAATAAAAATATATTTGGTACCTAATATACTTGGTAAAAATATATTTGGTCAACCGCAATGGTTTATTGATGCCATATTTTTTATTTATTGTCAAAATTTTTGATAAATGATTGATATTGGTAATTTTCTTAATATTGAATACAGGGTGAGTCAAAACGTAAGTAGAATATTTTCTCAGTAATTTTAAATGGAACACCCTATATGTTATATCACTATCGAAAGTACCATTACCGTACTTTAATTTGTATACAATATTTCCTACGCCTAAATTTATTAGTTTTCAAGATATTTTCATTTTTCCATGGACCAGTAGCGTGACCACCCAGATTAGGAGACTTTAATAAAGGTGGCAGATTTTTTTAGGGTTACTTTAAGAATGAAGGTGATAAAATGCCTCCAACAACAAGAGATGAGATGAAAAATAAAATACAAAGTGTATTTTAAAGTGTTAATTTACAAATGCTTCGTACTGTAACTAATTCATTTAATGATAGTTTTTAGGCATGCATAAATGTGTTAGGAGGTCATTTTGAACAACTTATGTAATTAAATATTTAAAATATTTTATTAAAAGTAGCTTTTAATTTTTTCAAAAATGTTGTATTTTGTGTTCATGTTTTTTTTTGTAAAATTTTTTACTAATAAATTATTTTTGTTCTTTAATTGTTACACTTACATACAAAAGTAGTTTTTAATTAAAAACGAATAAAATCTTTTATAAAATTTATATTTGTGAAAATCCCTAAAAAGGGATACATCACAGATCTAGTGATCTATAATCTATGGTATACAACCAACTACAGAAAAACTTTTTCCTCGTGGATGTTTAGTTTTTAATTGTTTCAAAAATGTTGTATGTGGTGGTTGTGTTTTTTTTTTGTAAAATTTATTACCAAGAAATTATATTTCTTTCTTTATTTGCCACATTGTTCTAAATTGTGAGTTGTAGAAAATTCAGTCATGGCTTACTTAAAATTTGGAAAGATTTAGGCCCGTAATTAATAATTTGCTCTGAAAAATGAAAATATCTCGAAAACTAATAATTTTAGACATAGGGAATGTTATATAAAAATTAGAGCACGGTAATGGTACTTTTCGATAGTGATATAAAATACAGGGTGTTTCATTTAAAATAACTGAAAAAAAGTACTTGCGTTTTGACTCACCCTGTATTCAATATAAAAAAAATTTCAATATCAATCACGTATGAAAATTTTGACAACAAATAAAAAAAATATGCCATCAATAATCCATTGCTTTTGTGCTTATTTTTATTTATACAGTGAGTTGGACTTGTTACGATTTTCATATAAAGGCTCGTTTTTACGCTACGGCTTATTGTACGTTTTGTGTGTCATGCAAAACGTACCACAAAACGTACGTTTTGTCCAGTGTATAATGTGGCGTGTAAACAGCAAAACCTGTGTTTTGTCGACACACAAAACGTACAATAAGACGTAGCGTGAAAACAGCAAAACGTACGTCTTGTCGAATCGAAAAAATTAAATCCGCTTATTCACAAAAGACGTAGCATGAAAACGAGCCTTAATATTGGTTATAACTTTGTAAATACCATGTATAACATAACAAACCATTATATTTTTGTAATGGAGAAGTTAAGAATCTTTCGAATTTAAAATAAAATACAGTGTGTTCTATTAAAAAAAAACATAAGTTTGGTCTGCCACTCTGTTATCGAACACCCTGTAACATTCTAATTAATTTTGAAATGTGTCTACAATTTTTGTTATTACTTTTATTGCTATCTATTACTATAACGGATCTACGGAGCTTTACCCCACTAATCAATCACACTGTATATAGCTAATTTGATGATTGGCATTTTGAACGAAAATTGTGCAAGATTATTTAGTCGCCGCTAAGGAATTGGAAAACAAACAATTTAACTACATATAAGTAAATTTGGAAAAGATAGTTTAACAAATGTCTTTATACTCAAACCTATACCAGTGAATTAAATAGTTTTAATGCTTTCAGGAGCTTCGGCATATACATGTTAAAAGTTGCTATTAATTTAAAGATTTTTTTTCTTAACTTAATTTATTGCACTTGTGTAGCCCACGGGGTAAATAGAACTGCAGAAGAAATAAGAAATCTGTTTCTGTTGGTAAATGGTTTTATAAATTTTATGGAAAAAGTTTTCGTAAAGGCTCAGGATTACCGTACCTTCATTATTTTTGACTTATGTTATTACAAAACGCGTCTGGAATAAATAAAGATCGATCTGAAGTTTTGAGGATTTATTAAGGACCACAATACTCAACTTTGGACGCAGTAATAAACATATAGGTTGGTAAAAAGTAAGAAGTGGAAAAAAGACAGCTATACCAACGACAAAGGTAAGAGAGAAAGATGTAAGTTCAAGGTAGAGCAAATACGTTTTGATAAGAGGCAAATTATTGAGTCAGATTGTGTGAGCCAGACTGTGGGGAAGGAGGAAATACCCGACTAGGGCCGATGCCATTGTGGGAACATTGCTGGGAACGCAAATTCTCGGATCAAAAAGGAGAAATATGGTAAAGGGAAAGGCTGATAGTCTATGGATAAATTAGTGTTTAAAAAAAAAACCGTTTTTTTAATCGATGGAAAAAACCAAAAAAATCCGGTTTTAAAAAAAACTAGATAGAATCGGAAAAATTCATGTTTGCTATTTATTTAATATAATATACCTATAATGTTATCATTAAGTACAAAATAATGATCAATAATAAAAATAGTATTAATTAAATTTGTTTATTTGGATATAAAACAACAACTAATTAAAACATTCTCTAAAACTTTATTCTCGAGTCCTATCTGTAATAAAATACTTGGGCATCTTAAATAGAGAATAAGTTTTTGCTGCAAAGACATCCATAAATCTGCATATTTTGTGGATCCCCGATTTAGAGGAGAAGGCCTTTCCATCGAGTTTAAATTGTATGGAAGTTTTTCAGCAAATTGCAATTCATCTCAATCTACAGGCAAGTGTAATTGTTACTAATGCAGCAATGTATCAATCGAAAACAGGATTTTTCTCAAGATCGCTTTAATGGGAAGTTGTAGAAAAAATAGACTGCCAACCATTAGTGTGGTGGCAAGGTATTTGCACTAATCAGCCCTTGAAAACCTATTGCACTACGTTTGCTTCAGTTGGTACCAAATTCCTCTGGATGTGAAATAAACTGGCCATCATTTGAAGATATACATTCAAAAAAGAGGAAGAGGCTTCTAAATCCCCGAGTTGAAAAACTTGTTGCAATTCGCAGTAACATGTATATTTCGGATGAAAATATTGCACGAAAGAAGAAAAAAACTGGCATTGGAGATTGCAAATACTACATAAATATAACAGCCACATCACTCGAAGTGGAATTTGGTGAAGGTGAAGACTTAGTATATGCAATTAACGATCGTTAAGATATGAGTCACCTCTCAACATCCATCTCAAAACAGATGCGCCCTGGACTATAAATGAAACGTATTCAATGTATTTTTATTTAGTTCAAGTTGAATAAATGAAAAATAAATATATCCAAACTTTGAACATAATAGCAAAGCATTTGCAGTGATTATTCATTTGTGAACACTTTCCAGACATAGATATATTAAAAGATATACCCGAGAATTAATTTCCTTTTCCTACTAACACTATACAAGCGAAAATACTTGGCTGACAATTTATACGGGTGGAAATACGGATTCCCAGATTTGGAAAACATTCACCTGCAGCTCCCTTATTGATAACATAATTCATTATTTCGGGCACAATTTCAGTTGAAGCGAGTTCATTGGAAAAGTTATGTTTAATTTACAATAGAGTTTTCTAGGCTTTCCTTCTTCTAGTTTGATGTTCTCTCTTGGTTGTATTAGTCTCTAACTTTTATTTTATAGTCAGTATTATATCACAATCTTCGATTTTTGATATTTCCATTTTCACCATATCAATTATTTTTTCGAACCATGTTTTTTTATTTTTTTATTGTAGCGATTAGTACAATTTAGTTATTACACTTTTTCTTCTTAACGTGCCCTATCAAGTCCCCTTGACGTTGGCGATTAACATGGCGAAACTGTCTCTGTCTCGAGCTATTCTAAATAGGTGTTCTGCTTTCTTTATTCCTGTCCACTCCCGGATATTCTTCAACCAAGAGGCCTGCTTTCTACCAATTTCTCTGCGTCCTTCGATTTTACCCATCATAATAAGTTGAAGAATATTATACCGGTCTCCCCTTACTACGTGTCCAAAATAGGCTATCTTTCTATATTTGATGTTATCAAGCAGCTCGCGGGTAGCATTTGCTCTCTTAAGGACTGCCACATTTGTCAGCATAGCCGTCCATGGTATTTTTAGAATACGTCTGTGCAGCCACATTTCAAAGGCCTCCAAACGGTTAATGGTGGATATTTTTAATGTCCATGATTCGACACCATACAAGAGGACTGACCAAATGTAGCATTTAATCATGCGCTTTCGAAGTTGAAGTTGCAAGGTATCATTACAGAAGAATGACCTCATTTTTAAAAATGTCGTGCGGGCTAGTTATTACACACAAAAGGCAAATTAATTGTAATTTGCTTTATATTTTATAACTGTTAAAAGAGAGATAAAAGAATTAAAAGATGAAGCTATACATTCCTCCCTCAGAGATCTAACTAATGATTGTACCACATATTACTCTTTGTGGAAAGTAACAGACGTCAAAAAGACCAATCAAACAAGTCCCTCCAATCAAGAAAGCGGATGGTACTCGGGTTCGAAGTAACGAGGAAAAATCAGAATGCTTTGGATCCCATCTGGCAAAAATATTCCAACTTTACAACTCTGATGAGGACGTAGAACAAATATTGTTTGAAGAATCTGTTAGGCAGACTAATGAGAAGATACTTGTAATAACTCCCAAAGAAATTTTGTTGGAAATAAATACTTTAAATCCTAAAAAGCTCCTGAATTTGACTTGATAACAGGAACAATATTAAAGCAGCTACCAAGAAAGAACTTATGAAGTTAACGTACTTCATTAATGCGATAATTATTAAATTAAAATACATATATTCCTTTATAATGGACGGTAACAGAAATTATCGTGGTCCAGAAACCAGGTAAATCTCCACATAATGTTTTCTCTTACAGACCAATATCCCTACTACCTGTTTTATCAAAACTATTCGAGAAACTATTTCTTATAAGATTACAAATTAATAATTATTGAAGATAAAAAATTAGTACACAACCATCAGTTTGGACTTAGATCCAAGCATTCCACTGTAGATCAACTATATACATAGGGTGACTAACATAATAGAAAATGGTCTAGAAGAAAAAAAGTCTGTTCTGATTTTTTTTTTGATGTAGCACAAGCATTTGATAGGGTAGGGGCACGAAGGACTATTTTGAAAATTGAGATTTATTGTGACATAATAAAATCATATATATCTGACAGACTTTTCAGGGTAAAAAAAATATAGGGGCGTTCCGCAGGGTACTTTGCAGTGATTATTCATTTGTGAAGACTCTCCATACATAGATGTATTAAAAGATATTCCCGAGAATTAATTTCCTTTTCCTACTAACACTATATAACCAATATACTTGGCTGACAATTTATACAGGTGGAAACACGGTTTCCCTGATTTGGAAAATATTCACCTGCAGCTCCCTTATTGATAACATAATCCATTATTTCGGGCACAATTTCAGTTGAAGCGATTTCATTGGAAAAATTATGTTTAATTTACAATAGAGCTTTCTAGGCTTTTCTTATTCTAGTTTGGTGTTCTCTCTTGCTTGTATTAGCCTCTAACTTTTATTTTATAGTCAGTTTTATATCATAATCTTCTATTTTTAATATTTCCATTTTCACTATATCAATTATTTATTCGAACCATGTTCTTTTATTTTTTTTATTGTAGCGATTAGTACAATTTAGTCATTACACACAAAAGGCGAACGAATTGTAATTTGCTTTATATTTTATAAATCTTAAAAGAGAGATAAAAGAATTCAAAGATGAAGCTATAAATTCCTCCCTCAGAGAGCTAACTAATGATAGTACCACACATTACTCTTTGTGAAAAGTAGCAGACGTTAAAAAGACCAATCAAGCAAGTCCCTACAATCAAGAAAGCGGATGATATTCGGGTTCGAAATAACCAGGAAAAATCGAATGCTTGGCATCCCATCTGGCAAAAATATTCCAACCTCACAACTCTGATGAGGAAGGAGAACAAACGTTTGAAGAGTCTGTTATGCAGACTAATGAGAAGATAACTTTAGTAACTCCAAAATAAGTCTTGAGGGAAATACATAATTTAAATTCTAAAATCCTCCTGGATTTGATTTGATAACTGAAACAATATTAAAGCAGCTCCCAACAAAATCACTTATGAAGTTAACGTACTTCATTAACACGTTGACGGATAGTGCGTCAAATGTATAAGCAAGTGTTGTGACACTATATGTATTTTGAACAGTAGAATAGGGAAAAATACAACGTCTATAGACGTTGAAAAAAATAATGAAAAATCTTTGCCAGCCTAGATAAAGCAGTTTCGCAACAAACATATAACTATCAGAAGAACAGTTAATCTTTCCAGCAATGCAGATTCCCAGCATTTACATCAACTATAAGCCAAGCCGCACACCAAAGAAACATGAAACGAAAAACATGAAACATGAAACGAAAAACATGTTTCATGAAAAGAAAACACTGCTAAACAAATCTCAAAGTCCGCCTACCAATGAAACGAGTGTGATTCATGCTCATGACACATTTTTATTTTCGGAGAGTTTCATAAATGGCCAGACATATATTTGTTTAGCAGTGGTTTATTTCCATGAAACGTAATTTACGTTTCATGTTTCTTTGATGTGCGGCCTGCCTTAGAAGAACCAATGTTAGCATCCCACGATTCAAACACAACTACCTCGATAACAAACATTGTTCAAGAATCTAACTCTCATAAGCGCACCGTTGATAATATAACTTCACCTGAAATCGAGTCTTCTTCAGCAGAATGCAAGTCATTCCTTGAGCCTAAAATTCGGCCAAAAATCAAGAAAACTAAAACTGTTTCAACGGAAATTAGTAGTAACTCTGTATCACTCCAACTAGAATCCGCAAAAACGATTATTGAAAATCATTCTCCATCTTTCGTTCTTAAATACAACCAACTGGATATGCTTCATACTAACATTACCAGCTCTGCTAATCCCTTGAGTATCATTCAAGAATACACAAAAGATTACGTCGGTCTAATAGTCTAATTGGTATGTTTACAAAAGTATATCCCCACTTAAAACACATAAGTATAAAGCGCAAATTAACGTCTATTAAGAAGAAAATTGATGTTTACCTTGGTAAACCAAGAAATTTCTGACTCCGACAGTGACACTTCTCAATTAAGTCAAAAATAACATTCACATCATTACTTCAATGGAATATTGATGGATTTTTCAATCAGCTCGCTTTTTTCCAACCTTAATAATCACATTACTAAGCAACCACCTGACATAATCTCTACCTGAAACATTCCTTAGAGAAAATGATGAAATTGGAACTTCAGTAAGCTCAAGAAAATCTAAAAACACTAAACTTATTGTGGATACCTTCACACATTGATATCGAAGGCAATGATTTGGCAGATGAAAGTGCTCGCGATGCTATTGGTAATGACGAATCGGAGGTAGACCATCGGAGTGTGGCAGGTGATTTAAAAGCCTTTTTCAAAAATAAAGTTTTAAGGGCGTGGAACCGGGAGTGGCAAAATTCTGTTTCGAAACTAAAACTGATTAAAAGTGACATTTCTCCGTGGCAACCGACATCAGCAAACAGAAAATCCCAAGTAATCTTAACACGTCTGAAGCTGGGCCATAGTAGGTATACACACGCACACCTATTCACAAACAGCGAAGCTCCAAAGTGTTCTGTTCGTAATGTAGCAGACAGTATAGATAATTTCTTAATTGATTTTCCTAAATATACTATTGAAAGACGTCTGTATGGTATCCCGAACAGCTTGCAAACGTTACTGGGAAAGAACTTTGATTACAGAAAACTAATAGGGTATTTATCTCGTATCAATATGTTGTACAAAATTTAATCATGTAAGTACTAGATATTACTGTTTACTATTTTAAATAAAAATAGCTGATTCGATAAAATAAAGTGAAAGTACAAACAAAACTTTTTAGGTAGCTCTATTTATTTATTGTTGAAAAGGTAACGAAAGTAAATTTGAACTCTGTGACTTTTACAAACTAAAAATGCAGTATTCAAGAGCTTAGGACTCACTTGGAAAGTTGTTGTTTGTCTTGGGTCAAGTGACATTTCTACAAACTTTTTCACCCAGTTTTTACAGTTGCAAATCATATTAACATAATAACTACAAACATTCATATTTAGAAAGTATAAGAAAAAATTTCGATTCTTCTGCTAAGTTATAGGAAGTCCCAGCTTTCACTTTATAAAAAAAAAGTCGACTGCATGAAGTGAATTAAGTTTTTCGAAAGTAATGAGAGATTAATTTTTGTGAGTTTGAATCAAATACAACATTAAATAAGAGTTCGTAAAACTTTTTGGTTAAATTGCAAAAAAGATATTTTTTGGTTCTCGAGAAATAAAAAATCTCCAGGAAATGACAACAAATTGATGCTATGTTTATGTACTACCCGCCAAATTTCTGAAAATAATGAAAATAAATTGATACGTCAAAAATTTAAATTTTATATGGGACATAGCTTTCTTTACTAGAGCTTAGAACAGCATTTAAACTTTTTTTGAAATATTAAAATCATGTACCAAACCATGAAGAAATACAAAAATTCCATCATGATTTAGAAAAAGTACTAGCATCTACAAAGAAACACGAGCCCAATATTATCATGGAGGATTTAATGCGACGACTGCCGAAAAAATAACAGGAAGATATAATAGGAAAGTATGGTCTGGAAATACGAAATGAAAGAGAGATATTATAAAAAATTGAATGGGTTGCATGTGCGAGTACATACTAAGTAGGTCATGAAATAACCGACATTCTCACAATCATTTATTTACGGACGACCGGTTTCGCTGTCTACAGATTGCACAGCATAATCTGTCTACGGTAGAGGTAAATTACATGCTACAAAGTACAAAAACCAGAATTAGTTAATGAATCTGGTGTGTATCAACGAATCAAGATCAAGCCAATATTAAAATAGTCTAAGAGCTAGAGCCGAAAAATCATCGTCATAAGTAATATGGAGTTTGGCATGTGAAATGTGTCTATTGTATATTGATAATTATGACCCCTTTCAGGCTGACACCTCAGTGGATACAGGAAGTAGCAATAAGGGATGAAAGGGGAAAGTTAGTGTAGTCTTTAAAGGTTTTCACCTCCTATTTTGTTAAACCTCCATCCATTTGCATGAAAATTGGTGACTAGTTAGAACATACCTCAGGAAATAAAAATGATTTGGTGCCAACTTGCACTTTTACCCTGAGGGTGTATACCACCCCTTCTCGGGGGTGAAAACGATTTTATTAAAAATAACCCCACAAATCGATAGAGGGCAAATTATAAGTAAAATTTGTTATATCATGTTATTAAAATAAATCAATACTTTTTGAGTTATTAAAGATCAAAGATTTGTCTGTTTAAGAGCACATGCGTGAAGTTACAGATGATAAAAAGAACATATTAATTAATTGTATCTTACTAAAATATTATTTTTATATTATTTCGATATTATAAATTTAGCAAAAGTGTATTCGAATATGTCAAATGTACCCATTATTGGACACCCCCAGTTTCTGGACATATTCAGTTTATAATGAAAAAAAAATTCAATTAAATACCGAAATAATATAAAAATAATATTTTACTAACATCTAATTAATTAACATGTTCTTTTTATCATCCGTAACTTCCCGCATCTGCTCTTAAATAGACAAATATTTGATCTTTAATAACTCAAAAAGTATTGATTTATTTTAATAACATGATATAACTAATTTTACTTAAAATTTGTCCCTCTATCGATTTGTGGGGTTATTTTTAATAAAATAGTTTTCACCCGCGGGAAGGGGTGGTATTCACCACCAGAGTAAAACTGCAAGTAGCACCAAATCAGTTTTATTTCTTGAGGTATGCTCTAACTAGTCACCAATTTTCATGCAAATCGATGGAGGGTTAACAAAATAGGAGGTGAAAACCTTTAATGACTGCACTAACTTTCCCCTTTCATCCCTTATTGCTACTTCCTGTATCCACTGATGTGTCAGCCTGAAAGGGGTCATAATTGTCAATATACAATGGACACATTTCACAGAAAAAACTCCATATTACTTATGACGATGATTTTTCGGCTCTAGCTCTCCGTCTAAAAGCATGCATATACACATATACATCCATATGCATGCACATAACGAGTAAAACCCTCATATATGTACACACATACAAATACAAAAGTATACATGCATACAGTTTTATCTCGTTAAGTCCTAAATTAAGTACTTACATGCCGGTATAAGGAATTATTTCAGTAGTACTTCAGTAGTACTAGTACCTAGTATACTACTGAGATCATTCTTAGTACCTAGTATACTGCTGAAATCATTCCTAGTAGTATACTACTGAAATAATTCCTTATACCGGCATGTAAGTACTTAATTTATTTATGATTAACGAGATAACAACACTGCATGTCTGTATACTTGTGTATTTGTATGTGTGTACATATTATGTATGAGGATTTTATTCGTTATATGCATGCATATGGATGTATACACACAACCAAACTTATAGGGAATCATCATGTATTTCAAAGTAATATTTATTTTTTTTGAAAAAACTTGTTACTGTTGCGAAGAATAAAGGTTTGTATTGAAAATAAACAAATCTATAAGACAATCAGTTAGTACAGCTCGGTACGGTATAGGTTATTTGCTTGAGTTGCAAATTGAACGAAAATAAATGAACTAACTTTTGCGTCCAAAAACGAAAATATGCGTCATATGGAGTTATAGAACTTACAAAGGGGAAAAATTATTGGTCTTGTGGAGCAAGTAATGTTCTCAGAGGGACATAGCTGTAGAGCTAGACGTAACACAGCGCGTTCTGCCCAAAACCTATGTTAGGTAATAAGAACTAGGAGAGCTCAAAAATAAAGCAAGAGAAAGTCGAAACAATATGGAAAAATATGAAAAAATAAAATATGGAAAAAAGAATGGAAAAATATTACAAGCATGTCAAAAAATTTATATTTTTCTTCCTGAGGTTAAAATAGGCCGATTTAAGCTAACTTACCTTAGTACAAAGTTTATAATAACCGAGATACAGGGTGTCAAATTTAAACTTTTTTTTTATTTATTATTGAATATTTCCTGACAGGTATGAGATAATAACATGAAATTTGGTATGTGGGGGTTTTTTGGGTCGAGAAAACTAAATTCCCTACCAAAAATTATGTATTGCCCAGAGGGCGCCACATACGCCTTTCAGCACTCATTTATTACGTTCAATTTTTTTATCCCTCACTCTGTATAATTTTGACATTAAAATTTTTATTCTTCTTTTAGTTTTCCTTAAAAAAGGTATACTTCTTTCATCTCCCTAAACTCAACCGTTTTCGAGATAAACACATTTTAAATCTGCGATACACCATCATTTTTAGCATAATATCATTGTAGTTCCACCCGAAAAATAACTTAAAACCATAATAATTGTGCCAGTTCTCAAATTTATGTCATTGCATCGCAAATTCCATTTGGAGAAATTTGCCATACATTTTTGGATAATTTTATGGTTTTAAGTTATTTTTCGGGTGTAACTACAATAATTATGCTAAAAATGATGGTGTAGCGCAGATATAAAATGCGCTTATCTCGAAAACGGTTGAGTTTAGGGAGATGAAAGAAGTATACCTTTTTTAAGTAAAACTAATAGGAGAATAAAAATTTTAATGTCAAAATTATACAGAGTGAGGGATAAAAAAAATTGAACGTAATAAATGAGTGCTGAAAGGCGTATATGGCGCCCTCTGGGCAATACATAATTTTTGGTAGGGAATTTAGTTTTCTCGGCCCAAAAAACTCTCACATACCAAATTTCATGTTGTTATCTCATACCTGTCAGGAAATATTCAATAATAAATAAAAAAAAGTTTAACTTTGGCACCCTGTATCTCGGTTATTATAAACTTTGTACTAAGGTAAGTTCGCTTAAATCGGCCTATTTTAACCTCAGGATCCTGAGGTTAAGCTATGGCCCATTCTTTACCAAACACCCTGTACATTGATTAATGCTAAATGTTCTAAGAAAACTAACTTGGCGTTATGAATTATACCGTTACGAATGAGTTATAGTTACGAACTGTCGATGTTACGAAGTGTCGCCGTTACGAATTGATGGAGTTACGGATTGTCCATTACCATAATTTGTGGAGTTACGAACTGTAGCGTAACGGGATGTCATGGAACCTTCAATCATACCGTAAAACGGGGTTACTTTGCACCATTTATTATTATTTTTTTTTCTTAGAGTGGATATAAAGTTACTTGAAAGAAGATCTGAACTTTTTATTATATACATCTATTGAACAGGTCGTAATATAGCTTTTATTTTAGCTATTTTTTAGGTATATTGCATAATTAAAAGAAAAACCTAGTTTTATTAGTGGTGCAAAGTATACCCTAGAAGAGTCATACTTTGCACCACTCGATATTTTAATAATATTTGGCTACAATATGCTTACTGGTGCATAGTAATCCTACCGGATTTTAAACTTTGCACCAATTAAATGCAAAAAAATGTTCAGTGGCCAATTTTTTTAATTTAAACCTACCTACATTTATGAAAGAAGCATAAAAGGAAAAACATTGCTACATTTTAAATGAATAAACTTTATTATAACGGCAATAGTGAAAATACGAAGTTTGAAACTAATCCCACCACAATTTGTCGCATTCTGGAACAATGTACAATCCTCGTCTGGAAATTTTTTTGGGAGGTTTTATGGCACCAATGGCGAGTTTTTCATTAAATTCGCTTTCTTCTTCCATCTCTTGCACCTCATTTATTTCATCGTCTGATGAATCCCTGCCTACTGGAAAGTGGTCGTCCAAAACATTGTTCTCCTCTGAATCATCTACGATTTCTGGCTCAACAGCTTTATGAGGTGTGGAAGTAGATGCTTCAGTTAGATCTTTTAAACTAATTTCAGAATGGGCAATACTTTGTCCTGCCGGAACAGTTATTTTCTTTTTCTTCCCTTGTGTCTTAAACTTTGTGGCTTCCTTTCTTTTATCTTCTAAATACTGAATGAAAGTGTTTTCGATATCCGACGAACTTGATTTATTATTTGTTGAATCACTATCAGTTATCACATTAGATCGCTTAGTTGTTTTTAACCGCTCCAAGAGCGGTGTTACATCACAAGGAACGATACCGCATTTCTTAACCGGACTTTAATATCTGATCGCCATTCTTTTGTATTTTTTCGATTAATGACCGTAAAAGCGTTGGAAAATGCTGTTTCTCAAGTACATTTGATCTACTGCCTACATGAGTTTCCTTATATTGAGATAAAATTTCCCTCCAGGCCTTTTTCATTGGAGCAAAGAATGCAACATCTAACGGTTGTGTAACGGGGGTCCTATTCGGAGGCAAATATATAAAATGAATGTTGTGTTTTCGACACAAATCCAGGACTTCAACATTAATATGAGAAGACAAATTGTCTAATATAAAGGACCTTCTTTCCCTGAATTTTTTTAAGCCTAGGAAATAGAATGGTGTTAAACCAATTTGCAAATGTCTGTGATTCGAACCAACCAGAGGCAGTATTTGCATAACGTTTACCAGAGGGGCCATTTTCAGTACCGGTGTCCCACAAATTCTTGGATTTGTACACCACATAAGGAGGTAGTAGCTCACCAGCTGCATTTCCACACATCATAAGAGAAATGCTACTTTTTGAAGAGTTACAAATTCGTTCAGGATATTTAACCCCACGTTTAGTTAATACCTTTTTTTTTCCGGGATCATCTGTTAAGTTAGTCTCATCATAATTAAAAATAGCATGTGGCTCCACATCAGTTATAGTTTGTCTTAAATTTTCAATGTATTCAGTCATTTGGTCTGCATTGAGTGCTGCTCTGCTTCGTTTAATGTTTGAGGCTATCCTTGCAGTAAGGTCCTTATGGCGACTTAAAAATGATTTGACCCAATCGATACCTGGAGTATTATCCTTAAAGCGAGTAATATTTTTTCCTTGGCGATTTAAATAGCTCTTTATTATTTGCCGCAATTCCATCCCAGTAACAGGAAAACCAGCATCACCAAGGCGCTGAATACATTGTACGAAGCACCTTTCCTCTTCGTACGAGAATATTGTTGGGTATCCTGGTTTTCCAGCGTGTACTCCTTTTAATTTATAAAATATAGTTCTCCTTGGGATTTTAAAGGTTTCAGCTGCAACTCTTGTGTTCATGCCATCTTTTATGGCTGACAAACATGCCTTCAGATCTTCTTCTGTGTAGTCTGCATTTGCGAGATCCCAGTTTCCTTTTATAATGTCTGGGCATTTCCTAAAACAATTTTTCTATTTAACTTTTACTCCTGGGGATACTTTGCACCACTTGCAAGTTGGCGGTGCAAAGTATACCCAATTTCACGTCTTAAGTGCACATGTTAACAATGTTTTTTTTGTTATTGCTATCCTCGTTTAAAACCGTTATTTTAACAACTAAAAATCGCAATCGGTTATGGTATATATCATTAGATGTGTACTTACCAATTTTTGACCGCTGTGACTGTCTGTACTGTATGATTTTGCAAAGCCAGAAAATAATAAAATTTTAAGGTTGATATTCGAATCGTTACTGATGAATAACTAACGACCGCAGGGACAATCGCGCGCGTCTTACTGATGTATTGCGATGTTGCCTATGTGTTCTAAAGGTAGTACAAATATCTAAACAAAATTGAGCGTATATTTACACAAAATATACTTTTACACGTTCGGTGCAAAGTTACCCTGCTCAGTGCAAAGTAACCCCGTTTTACGGTACCTAGTTTTAATTAGAGAAAAAATTATATCTTACAGTTTGAACAAATTCAGTTTGTATTGAGATTTTGATGCGCACTGACGTTTACGTTTAGTTATTCGCTCAGTAAAATACGTGTACGGAGTGTATATTCGTTTCCTGGCTGGCTTAAGAGTTCCACGATTTCTGTTATCTTTGTGCATATCTCAAATACACAGTGAATTTGGCCAGATAGTACTAATCCATTGTAATACAAACTAATTTATTTGCGCGTAGGACTGACTCTTCTTTGTTGGAAAAATGAACTTGAGAGTATTTTCATGACCGATTATAAAAAATATGCTTTATTATAAATAGCGGTATAAATGCAACACTCACTAATGGTAGAGAAATATTTACAACAGTTTTACGGATAGCTACTGTAATCGCATGCATTACTTATACCCTTAACAAATTATATTATTAACGAACTACGTAGAAAAAATAATTACAATTATACATTAATTAATGCATCAATTAGTGCAGAATAGATACACAAAATTAAATCATCATCCAGTGAAACAACGAACAAATATATCTTGTATGTACCAAAGAATTCAGTATAAAAATATAGCTACGATAATGGCAATAACTGTAATTTGATAAATCATATTTACTGCACTATCCTAACAGGATAACACGTATTTTATTATAATAATTGACGTAATAGTATAAAAATGGAAAATATGGGTTTACATTGATATAAAAATTAGAGTTATCTGCAATTGTAGATAGTCTATTATAATTTACTAATTTGTAAGATTGTTTTTTTACAAGTCGAATTTTATAATACAGGGTCCGACACAAAAGACGGATGTTTTTGAAATAATTGTACTACGTTTATTTCCAAGCTAAGCTCAGACTCCAGTTTCAGAAGCCTGATCGACGGGTGTGTCATGTCTTCCAGCTTGTCGTTGGTTAGAAATTAATTTCTAACCAATACGTTGCGACGACACCACACACCATCCGATTGCAGCCCGTTCACACTTGTCGTGTGTCGGATCCGTATTTTAATCGGCTTTTCCAGTGGCAGAGCATTGTATATGGAGCTATTCACATATATCGCACACCGATTTTTGTTGGCGACGACAATATGTCGGCTGTTTTCGAGCCCTCGTCGCCCGGAAAAAATCGTGTCGGATCTCGCTCGCCTATGAATAAGAATTGCTCTGTTCACATTTGTCGGGGGTCTGGGCTAGTGATGCCACGTAAAGTCAACAGAGAATTCGTGAGATTGGGAAAAATTAATGATTTCGCTAGAGTTTAATTCTGAAGGAAAGGGGGATTATTAAATGATAAATAAATATAGAATAGGTACCTACATAATATAATTACAATATATAATTTTAAATACGTTATATTGTCAGATATTATAGTATTCTGTCTTCTGATGTGGAAGGAACATTAATATCATAGTCGACATTTTATTGTCAATATATTTAAACTGAATTAGAACAGATATCAAAAATAACTGAAGAACTGCCTACGTAAAAAGGGGAAAAATGTTATTAAATTAAAACTTCGTAATTTGGTATTTACCTAATTTGTTCCCATGAATCAGATTGTCAGATTTTTATTAGAGAAGAGAATTATTTTAGTGTCAGCACCCGTGACCCGTCAAAATAGCCCGGTCAAAACAGCCCCGTCAAAAAAGCCCCGTCAAAATAGCCCGGACACAAAATAGCCTCGACAAAATAGCCCGCAAACAAAATAGCCCCGACAAAATAGATCGCACACAAAATAGCCCCGGTCAAAACAGCCCCGGCTAAAAGAGCCTCTTAGAAAACACCTCCAATAAAAAGTTTTACCTTTTAACGGACTACCAGTTATTTCAAATTACTATTCTAGTTGGGAAATAAGCCACAATTTACTTATAAAAATTATTTTATTAACGTTTAGACTTCCACTTCGGACGTCGTTGTCAAAATACAAATATTAATAAATTAAACAAAAATGTTATTGCTCAGTAAAAAAATTCTTCTAATAATTTAATTTAATCTGACTCATTCATATCAGCAATTCAGACGTACAGTATGGTGCAAATGGAAGGAATAAATTCGTTATTTCGTAAACCCGCGACGTTAAGGAAAAATCCTGAAATAGATCGATTTTTATTTTTAAGCTCATTTGAAAGGTTATTTAATTCTCTATTTAGTAATATAAACAATTACATAATTATTTATACAAGGTCTCCAAAACTTTTTTTAATTTAAATTATTTGAAAAAGGGAAGAATGTATTTAATTTATTTAATTTAAAATGCATTTTACTGTTGCCCGAACACAGAAAAAAATGTTTATATCATAAATAAACATTGATTTTCGCTTAAATTAAATGTTCAAGCTTCCAAGAGGCAGAGAAGACAGGACTAGAGTTCTCTGAAAAGACCATTTTTATTTAATGTGGTTAAGATAAACATCTGAATAGAGTATAATTATCATTTCTAAAAAAATGTATTTTTAAGGAATTATTTCATCATGAATTCTGAAGGGAGCTTTTTTGTCGGGGCTATTTGGTCGGGGCTATTTTGTCGGAGCTATTTTGTCGGCGGGCTATTATTCCGCGGCTATTTTGTCTGCAGGCTATTTTGTCGGAGCTATTTTGTGTGCGGGATATTATGTTGGGGCTATTTTGTCGGAGCTTTTTCGACGGGGCTATTTTGACGGGGTACCGTCAGCACCAGCATCAGATATACAATTTTAGGAAATTACTTATTTACCTGCACACTTTTATATGTATGTATGCTATTATGTATGTTTAGTTAGTTTTTAAATATCGTTTATAGTATAAATTTCAATGAATGTACCTAATAAAGTTATCAACATCCGTCCGAAGACATATGGTATGAAGTAGATACCATATCTGAGAGCATTAAATATAATGGTAAACCTAGTTTTGTTTTGTGAGGTTTCATGATCTTATCGGCACTTTTAAAAATGCCGATTTTCTTATTCTTCTTCTTCTACGGCACTACAGTCCAAATTGAGCCTTTGCCTCCTTTACCTTTTGCCTCCATCCTTGCTTGTCTGTGGCTGTTCTTCTCCATACACGGACTCCTAAAAGGGCTTGTGCGTCGCTGTTTACTGTGTCTTCCCAGCGCTTTCTTGGCTTTCCAACCGGCCTCTTTCCGTGCATTCTAGCATTCAGTGATCTTTTTGGTAGCCTATCCTCTCCCATTTTTATCACATGTCCGACCCATTGCAATCTTTGTATTCTAATAAAGTCTGACAAGGGTGCTTCCTTATAAAGTTGATAAAGTTCGTTGTTGAACTTCTGAAGATTCCGTTTTCCCTCACAGGTCCTAGTATTCTCCTCAGTACTTTCCTTTCGAATGTGTCGAGTTTGTTTTTGGATCAGGACCCAGGCTTCACTGCCATAGCATGTTATTGGTCGAATTAAAGTTTTATAGATTCCCATCTTTGTATTTCGGTGGACACTTTTAGACCGAAATATATGGGAGAGGGCAAAATAAGCTCTGTTTTCCTGCGTTATTCTGTTCCGTATTTCTCCATCTTCTGATCCGTCAGCATATATTTCTACTCCTAGGTACCTATGTAAACTTTCCAACCGTTTCTATGTCATCTTCATGTATAATGTTTTGTGGGACTATATTTCTTCTCGTCTGAGTCATTATTTTTGTTTTTTCTGTGTTAATTTCCAGACCTAGCATTTTTGTTTGTGTTCTTAACTCTGTGATTTTCTTATACATACATTAAATTTTATTATATACATTTTCACAGTTCTCTCGCGTAGAGTGCTAAAAATTTGCACCAGTTTCGACCTTGGCGACAAGCGACAACCGATTATTATTCGAAGTGTGAATAGAAACGCCGACATACGATTTAATATACGAATCCGACACACGACAACTGTGAACAGGCTGTAGGTGTCTGAAACTGGCGTCTGAGCAGCTTATCCTGAGAATGAACGTATTATAGTACTACCTGAGTACTACCTACTTCACTCGTACGGGCGAAAGTGGTGGGGAGAGCACCGTTCAACTTGTTGTAGACGTGAACAGTTAAACACCACGTTTTCGGTTAAGACAGTTTTGTTCGTAATAATTAGCGTTTGGCCACACGGTCGATATTTTACGGCCGCCGTAAAAATCAGCGCGAAAATGGGTCCCACGGTGAGAATAGTAGATGGCCAGACTGTTGCTGCGCGATATTTTACAGCTCAGTCTGGCCATCTACTATTCTCACCGTGGGACCCATTTTCGCGCTGATTTTTACGGCTCTTACGGCGGCCGTAAAATATCGCCCGTGTGGCCAAACGCTTAGTCTATCACGGCTGTACAACGTGAGTTTCGGCAGTACTAATATTCATCGAAATCGAGCTGTTCCTTCTCTAAGCACCATCCTTCGTTGGGCTAAAGCACTTTGCAAACGTGGTGTACTGATTAAAAAAGACCAAAAGAACGGTTCGAACCCCTAAAAATGCTCGGCAACATGCTCCTCTTCGCCTCAGTGATCGTTCGTTAAGGCGCAATTTGCATATGGAACTCTACTTTCACCCCTACAAACTAGCCATTGTGCAACAGTTACAGTCTGGAGATTACTCACAACCAATGAACTTCGCACGTGAGAGGGAAGTAATTATCGGGCAAAATGAGAACTTCATTTTGTTCATAAGTTATGAAGCTCACCTTTATCGCAACGGCAATGCAGGTACACTGAATTCAGAACGATATATTTTTTTGACCTGAATTACGATGACGTGTTCCATTTCGACGTGTATGGTTCCAACAGGATAAGAGGCCCGCCCACACAGCTAGAGAATTGATCGCCCTCTCTTACGGGGTTGCCTTATTACCATGTTTGGTGATGTTCATTGGCCTCCCCGGTTCGCAGATTTGTCAATGTGCGATTATTTCCTAAGGGATACCTCTAAGAGCACAAGCCCCCAAATCTCGACGAGTTGAAGCAGGAAATTCGCGTGGAAGTCGCCCAAGTTAAGAAAACGATGTTGGAGACGGTCTACGCGAACCTTCAAGAATTCCTATAGTATGGCTTCGTTAAAAACAGTCATAACATGACTGATGTGATTTTCCACACGGAATTCTGATAAACGCGTGACATTTTGAAATCGAATTTGTCAATAAATTTGTTTTGAGTAAAAATTACCGATTTTGTGATTTTTTAAAAACAGTCCGTCTATTGTGCCAGACCTTGTAATAATGTTGTATGATAATGGAAAAGCATCTCACATTGCTTTGTGAAAAAGACAAAGTATTTGAAAGATGTAGAGAATAAACGACTGAAGAATATTCGAATGAAAGAAACTCTCGAGATAACACATGCAGTAAAACAACTAAAAAAGAATGAGACGCTTCAATCTTCATTCTCTTCTGTAAAAACAAACAAGTGCCACCGGATGATTCGGTTACAGAATTATAAGCTTAATAAGCCACACACTTGAAATCGTTCTTGGAGTTATCATTGTCATACCAGCATATATAAAAAAATTGACGAAAATATTAGAAATGTTTAGTTTGACTTTAGAAGCGGACTTGGAACGCGACAAGCCTTATTTTCTATACTTTCTATACTCAAATGCGATATAAATATGCATGCTAAATTGATTTCTAGAAAACATTCTACAAAGCACATCACATTCTTTTTTAAATATTAATGGAATCTGGTATAGATGACAACGATTTATGACTGATGACAACGATTTAGAAACTGATTTCCAAAGAACTACTGTACGAGTAGGCAACCGTACCCGTACGGAGACAGAGCATAAAAGACAATAATGAAGCATTTACACTTTGAGATATTCGGAAGACAAAATTCTGATGGTTGATTGTGGGGTGGATTTCTAGATACTAATATATGTATAGTATTGTGGAAGCCTATTACAAATCCGGCAAAAATTGAAATGTAAAAACATCAAACTTATAAAGTAAATTGTAAAATACTAATAAAAAAATACCTGTAGTAAAAAATGTTGAAAAAACAGACAGAAGTGACATATCTAGGATACAGTCTAAATGAGGAATTGGGCCACTTAAAGGAGATAAGTGGCATAGAAGAGGAGAGAACTGACTTCAACCGCACCGCAAAGGTCTTATATAGTATGGCACTTTCATTCATATATGAAGACGAGTCTTCACATATTATATGTTTTACACTCTTTTATATAGGGTGGAATTCTGACCTTCAAGAAAATAAACATATAAATCACTCGAACCCTATGCAATGTGTTACAGCTGCAAATTCAGGATTTAACATTTAACACCGTAATCCAACACATGAAAAAAGAGCCGAGAGATGGCATCTGTAAAAATGGTATTTAGAGGAAAATTAAAACTATGAATTTTGCAACAAATACAAACATATCAGGTGAAAAAGCCTGATTAATACTTTGTAGTAATATGTAAAATAATACACTGTGCATTCAAAGTTCACCCCCACACAATAATTTCTGAACCATAAAACTTGATTTTAAATGGAGTCAGACATATTTTTTAATCCTGTAGATGCCGTTGTAAAGAATTTACCTTTAAAATGATGTATTACTTGCCATATGATCCCGTTTGAAGTTATGACAAAATGAATTACTGAATCCTAGCATAAACTAAGACCATGCACTTTAGTTTAGTTACCCAAAAAATACTAATTCAAGTTTGTTTAGACAAATAATGAATTTTGAGACTTGTAGATTATAATTATGTGGGCCTACTGAAAATAACTTGAAACAAACTTTTAAGGTGCTACTTGCCTTATGAACTTATTTAAAAGAAAGACTAAGTTTTTCAACCTAATAAAAATATTTGTAAAATAAAATATTTATAAGTTTTTCAATGAAAAATCTTTTAAAAATATTTTATTTTACAAATATTTTTATTAGGTTGAAAAACTTAGTCTTTCATTTAGCACATGCCGCTACGCACCTACTACCTTCACGTCAGTTGCAGTGGGGGACTAATATGTCGAAAAATTTTTACCTGAAGTAGAGAAAGCAGCCTATGAAGCATTATCCGAAGAGCCTCTAGAACAAGAGGTGAAATCGTCGATAAGTGTGCTGGCTGCACTCTCTAATCTAAGTAAAAATTAAGACGGTTTTGGCTTCGCATTGCAACTGAATAATAATGGTATACATTTTTATTTTATTTAAAAGAATTTTACGGATGGTTGTCTGCCATTTTTAACAAATATTAAAATTATGAACAAATGCCCTACCTCAGTTTGTTCTCCAAAGAGATGCAATGTAAGTTTTATGATTCGGAAAATACATTGGAGTTAGAAGAGACTTTATACGCACATTTCATGTTAGTTTTAGCTAATATACACTATTATGATTATTTTCCATTGTCTTAGGGAGCCATTATAATTCATAATGCTGCTCATTATTTCGTAGGTTTAGTCGTTGGACTATTTACCGTTTAGAGTATGTTCACACCAACTTCCACTTCATAAACACACAAACTATAAATAATATTCACACTCATACATTCTATCCCTTTTTCACACAGATATTTATAGCGAATGTTCTTAGACATCTTTTTAATACATTTTGAAGGTAAAATCTATAACAATAACGTTTTATCAATACAGAATTTCTCAAACTAAATTCATCTCATGTCATCGATTAATATTCCGTTTACGTTTCGTCAGTTTGTAAAAAAATTTCAGTACAACAAAAATAATCTTTACTCTTCGTATATTGTAAATAACAATAATGTAATACATACGGGGTAATGATAGTATTATGAACATTTAATAATTTTTTAAGTTGAAGTTAATTTTTATACTTTTTTACTCAATACATTTAACTTCCTCCAAAGACCATTTAGTTATTTTGAAACCCCTGTATACCACAATCATCAAATTATTTATCCTAGGCTCGCAAAATGAAAATAATTTATCTTTTTGTTTTTTAAACTGCTAACAAATAAATTAAATCAGCACAACTTAACCTTACGTCTCATCTTAACTTCAAAGTTTATTATAAATATGCCTTTACATTTTACAAAACTGAAATGACGTACCTATGTCAATTGTTAATTAACTAAAAGTCTCTCGTAAACTTTCATCATGTATTCAGAACGATTATTACATTTTATTAAACAAATGATTGTGTTTTGGCCAAAAAATGCCTTTTACGAAAATTTTCGATTACAAATATTATTTTTAATCAAATGGTAATTCTAATTCTATGACGTCATAGTTATTGATCACGTGAGATGAATTTAGTTAAAACAATACTTACGTCAGTTTAGGTTTTCACAAAATTGAATGTAAATAAATTAGTAGGAATACGTTTTATAAATAATTGTTTTATCATAGATGAAAAGAGATATACCTTTAATTTTCATGAAATCGGTTGGAGTTTAACAACCCTGGAAATTATATTTTCCAAATTGTTGGTTGAGTGTTGTTAACTTCTCGTACGGTTAGTATAGGGTTAGTTATAAATTATTAATAATCTCGTAAGATATTTAAACGGTCCTTAACGTAACAGACATCAGAGAGATATTTAATATCGAATAGATTAAGGTGATCTCATGGCTAATGCTACTAAATGAAATATTTCGAAATTAAAATAAAAAAAAACATTACGTTTGTACTAATGTATTATATTCTAAATTCTCAGAAAATTTATTCAAAGAATCACGAGAACTGTTTCGGTGATAACGCTTTTTGGTTAAAATTGAGAATTTAGCATGTTTACTATTATACACAATGATTATTTATCGTTATGTTTTTGAGTTTTATATCTCCATTGTAACGGGGAAAAGGTTACAAACGAATTACAAACAGGTTACAAACGAGTTTCAGAGTACTTATATTAATAATGTATTTTGACTCACTGAATTCGAATTTCAAACTTGATCTTGCGTCTGTATACTAACATCACAATAAAGATGATTTATAATCATTTACAATGTATGTATAAACTTTGTAAATCATTATTTGGGATTTACAATGTACATACATTGTAAATTATGATTTGAGAGTGCTCCTCGTAACAGTCAACGTGTCTTGGTTTGTTTATTTCTAGTGCATGCATCGTTATTGTGATTGTAGTATAGATATTTCCGTGTCGGTTATTTAGTAAACCTATCGTAAACCCTAGTTGTACCTTCGGAAGACGTTCAGTGTGATGAAAAATATGTCAGGTATAAGTACCTATATTAAATGTTTTTTAAATATACAGGGTGAGTTTTATATATGGAACACCTCAATTATATCGGAAACGGCTTGCATGATTTTCATAGGTTTTAGTAAGTATCGGTTTTGTGATGTGGCCGCGATTATGATGCTATTTACATTGTTGTCAGATATTACGTTTCTCTGGAAATCTAATGAACTTTCTTATTTCCAATGGAGCAACCTGTATATTTGTTGTATTTTGAAGTCCTTAAATACTGATAATTTTTTATACAATATTACCTATACCTAAATGCCATAATTTCGTAGTTATTGCTACATTTATAAAAAAAATTAGACTTCAAAAATCAATATTTTCGGCCCAGGTAGATATTATTTTAGTTTTTTTGGATCATTCGGAACAAACGGTCGTGTACTTTTTTTTAAGTTAAACGATTTCGAGTTAAACAATTTAGAACTGAAATAAAACGAAAAATGACGATTTTCAAGGCTCAATCACAGGTAAACAATCTTATTTTTTAAATTACAAAGTGCCTAATTTCAAGTTCAAACTTTATTCTATTAGCTCTCGATAAGTATTTTGGGCTTTTTTCTTTTTGAAACATTCTTATTTAGCGGTTAATGCAGACCGAACTAAAACACAATATTTTATAATAAATCATGCTAAAAATTCTTAACGGGAGCTTATAGAAAAATGTTTAAACTTGAATTTAGTTACTGTGTAATTTCAAAATAATATTTTTTGCTTATGTTTTTGAGCCTTGAAAATCGTAATTTTTCATTTTCTTTCAGTTTTAATTTGTTTATGACTCGAAAACGATCATCTTTAGAGAAAAATTACCTTTTTGTTCCGAATGATCCAAAAGATCTAAAATAATATTTGCCTGGCTGAAAAAATTGGATTTTTATAATTTGTTTAAAATTGTTTTTAAATAAATATAGCAACAACATGATATGGGAAATAATAAATATTTCTTAAGGACTTCAAAATGCAAAAAATATACAAGGTGTTCCATTAGAAATAAGAAAGTTCATAGATTTCCAAAAAACTGAAGATCTGGCAATAATATCCATACCACCATAATATCGGCTGTATCACAAGACCCTTAATTACTAAAGCCTATGGAAATCGTGCAAGCCGTTTCCGAGATAATTGAGACGTTGCGTATAATATAATACTCTGTAAACTCATAAACCGCGAAATAAAGTATTCATGCTTAAATTTCAAAAACCCGCGTTGTCACTGAAAAACTTTCCGCAAATGAAATAAATTTTATCAAGATTTAGAAAAATAATAATTCGTACTGTCTTTAAAATGCGTATAAGTCAGGTAATGTTTTTTTTTACTTCTAGAAAATACAATTTTCCAGTAGATCTATGAATTCAATTACAAACAATAATTTAAATTTGTTTTGTTCACTTTAGGAATATTTTATGCTTGGATCACCTCTTATATTATCAAGTCTAGATTATTCGGTTATACAGGGTATAACAAAAATACAGGTCATAAATAAAAGTACATATTTTGGGACTAAATATGCACAGAAAAAAAGTTACAGCCATTTGAAGTTACAAAATGAAAATCGATTCTCTCGAATATATCCAAAACTATTAGAGATTTTTTATTGAAAATAGGCATGTGGCATTATTATGGCAGGAACATCTTAAAGAAAAATTATAGTGACATTTGTGCACCCCCTAACAATTTTATGGGGTTTTGTTCACTTAAATCCCCTAAACTTTTGTGCACGTGCCAATTAATTTATTATTGTGGTACCATTAGTTAAATTCAATATTTTTAAAACTTTTTTGCCTCTTAGTATTTTTTCGATAAGGCAGTTTTTATCGAGATGCGGCTTTGTTT
Organism: Diabrotica virgifera virgifera; assembly: GCF_917563875.1. Taxonomy (NCBI): domain Eukaryota; kingdom Metazoa; phylum Arthropoda; class Insecta; order Coleoptera; family Chrysomelidae; genus Diabrotica; species Diabrotica virgifera. Next base: position 114,418,554 of record NC_065452.1, read on the forward strand.
TTAATACGTTTACATACAAAATTTATGGGGGTTTTGTGCCTTTAAACCCCCCAAATGTTTGTGTACGTTCCAATTAAACTATTACTGCGGTACCATTAGTTAAACAGAGTCTTTTTAAAACTTTTTTGCCTCTTTGTATTTTTTAGATAAGGCACCTTTTATCGAGATGTGGCTTCTTTTTTAATATGGTTCAAAATATACCTAAAAATGTAAATCATAAATAAATTTTTATATTATATTACCAAGTGTCCATAATCGTACTTAACCATATATACAAATATGTGGTGGATTTGACAAATATTCAAAATATCTTGATAAAAACTGATTTTTCGAAAAAGTACTAAGAGGCAAAAAGTTTTTAAAATATTGTGTTTAACTAATGGTACTATAATAATAATTAAATTGGAACGTATACAAAAGTTGGTTGGGGGAAGGGGGGGGGGGGTTTAAAGGAACAAAACCCCCATAAAATTTTTGAGGGTTTTCCAAATTCCACTATAATTTTTTCTTAAGATACTACTGCCATAATAATGCCGCATGTCCATTTTCAATAAAAAATCTCTAATAGTTTTCGATATATTGGGAAAAATCGATTTTCATTTTGTAACTTCAAAGGGCTGTAACTTTTTTTATGTGCACATTTGTACTAAGGTAAGTTAGGTTCAATCGAACTATTTATGGTCCCAGAATAATGTGAATAAATTTATTACCTGTATTTTTGTTACACCCTGTATATGTCTAATATAAGCATATATAGACATATATATGTATATATTATATATATTTCGCGGAATTTCTAGTGACGCACACTGTTTTACATCCCCACTAATCAGGATATTTCAGCTTCTCTGCTAAAAACTCCACAAGGTTAGGTTTGAATCGGCATTGGCAGCATTAGGGTCAGATGTAATTAGGACAAAGGAGGATCTGGGGTTATTTGATCAGAATGAATGTGACTCACACAGGCATACACGATATGTATGTACCTTTCAGCACAGGGGCAAATTTTTGAGTTCGATTAATCTAATTCAACGCCTTTCTGTTGGTTGTGTATCGAATCTGTACGTAAAGCCCGATTAAAAAAGCCAAAGCATGATGAATTTTATCTATACTCTTCTTGAACATAGCAGGAATTTCCCTTGTCCTACGCACTTGTATAGAAAATACTAATAATAAAATTTATAAAAACAATTGCATATACGTATACAGGACGTTTCTTGTACAACGCACATTAGACTGATCACTGAAAATAATCCATATGAGATCTGAAAATTTTGCACTTCATATACACTGGGGTGCAAAATTAACTGGACACCTTAAAATGGGTCATTTTTGAAATCTGGAATTTCCTAAACCTGATGTCCGATTTAAGTGATTTTTTTTAATATATTATAGCCTTATTCTTTAACAATATCGCGTAATAATATTGTTGCTAAACAATTAAATTTTCATTGTATACCGGATGTACCAATCAAACTGTGTTTTTTTCTAAAAGTTCGCATCACCCTGTGGATTATTCTAGCATTTATAAAATACTGATATTAAAGTCCAACTATAGCCTCATGTTTTCTCAACATTTTGCTTTTTGATTCATTCGCTTACATTGGACCATAAAAAAGTTAGGTACTTTAACAACTAGCCATGTTTTTTATCAATACAGGGTGTTTTAAATAAGTATGGCAAACTTTAAGGGGAAATGTTGCATAAAAAAATAATGAGACTTTGCTTTATAAACGGTATGTCCGAAAAATACTTCGTTTCCGAGATAGGGGGTGTTGAAATTTTTATTACAAAATGACGATTTATTTATTGCTTTAAAACCGGTTGAGATATGCAAATGAAATTTGGTCGGTTTTAAGACGTAGTTATTGCACATTTTTTGACATACAATTAAGCATTTAATATTCACCATTGGCGCGCATACGGGTAATACAGTCTCTCATATTACCCATATGCGCGCCAATGGTGAATATTAAATTCTTACTTGTATGTCAAAAAATGTACAATAACTACGTCTTAAAATCCACCAAATTTTATTTGCATATCTCAAGCGGTTTTAAAGCAATAAATAAATCGTCAGTTTTTAAGAAAAATTTCAACACCCTCTATTTCAGAAACGAAGCATTTGCGGACATAGGTTTATGAAGCGAACTGTCATTATTTTTTCATGTAGAATTACCCCTTGAAGTTTGCCACACTTGTTTAAAAACACCCTGTATTCTTGAAAAACATGGGTAATTGTTAAAGTACCTAACTTTTTTATGGTCCGACATAAGCAAATGAATCAAAAAACAGAATGTTGAAAAAACATGAATCTATAGTTGGGTTTTAATTTCAGTATTTTATAAATGCTACAATATTCCACAGGGTGATGCGAAGTTTGAGAAAAATAAACACAGTGTCATTGGTACACCCGGTATACAATGAAAATTTACCCGTTTAGTAACAATATTATCACAGCGATATTGTTAATGAATAAGGCTACAAGATATTAAAAAATCACTTAAATCGGACAACAGATTTAGGAAATTCGAGACATCAAAAATGACCCATTTTTAAGGTGTCCGGTTAATTTTGCACCCCAGTGTAGTTCAGTCTATCTGTAAAAAAATAAGTTTTTAAGTGGTCAGATTGGTTAATTTTTTATTGTTGCGTAAATAGTTGTACATCTTTAATAGACGTGTAATATAGTTGTAATAATAACCCCATAAACATAATTTTATATATTTTAGAGAAAATCTCAAATACCGCAGATATAGTATTTTTACTACAAAAACACGCTTACAATAATTCTAACGTCAGAGCGTTGCCAAAACATTAGAATAGAACTTATCATAATAGTCATGTTCTTCTTACAGTGAGAAGGCATCATTACTTGTCAGAGATATTTTTCTTTGTTCTTGTTTACTGTACAAATAATATCTATAATTCCTTATTCTAATTAATGATGTCAATCACTTTTCATTACTTGCCGGAATATATTAATAATATGCCGAAATAATATATTAATTAACAACAATATTATAGTATATAATCAATAAAATAGATCATTCAATATGTTAAGGCTAAAGATGAAAGATGCATGTAGTAAATTTAATACGAATAGAATATTGTATTATAGGATATAGGTAATATTATAGCACGATATTACGACACGACTTCGGTGTTTCTTTTAGAACAGGTATCATAATAATAAACGAATAAAATAAATTATTTGCTAGTTGAGGCACTTTATTCTTCATTTTTGTATTTTTATTTCAATAAATATACATTAGATTTTTTTATTTATTAGTGCTATAATAATAAAGTACCCGTGAACACATAATTTAGATAAAAACAACCAAAGCATTTATTTATTTATAAATAATATCGTGCTATACCTACAATATTTTACTCATATTAAATACTATTCAGTACATGTATTTGTCATTTTTAGCCTTAACATATTAAACATGATCTATTTTATTGATTATTCACTATGTTCATATTGTTGTTAATTATTATATTTCGGCAAGTAATGAAAATCGATTGACATGATTAATTACTATAAATAATTATAGATATTATTATCTAGATATTATTTTATAAAGATATTATTTGTACAGTAAACAAGAACAAAGAAAAATATCTCTGACAAGTAATAATGCCTAGCTTCTTACTGTACAAGAAACATGGCCATGATGCAAAGTTCTATTCTAATGTTTTGACAATGCTCTGACGTCAGAAATCTTGAATGACGTAAGCGTATTTTTGTAGTGAAAAACTATATAAAATTTTTAAGCTAGACTTATCCTAACATATCTAGTAAGCCATGTGTGGATGATATCGATGGATGTCAAGTTGATAGCAGAGAAACTGTTGGCATTGTGCTCCATGCAAAATAGTAAATCTAATGATACAGTCACATGGTTCCCTAAAGGTTGGAGTGTTATGGTGATGTGTAAATATTTTGCTAACAGATTTGAACATTTTAAGTAGGTTATAAGAGAGTAATATATTGGTCAAGACTTTATTTTTAGAAATATAGAGCTACTCAGAATAATATTGTAATATCTAAGTATTTCTGAAATTGAAAAACTGCTTGTATTGTTTTTCGTTTCGATTATTTATTTTTTTAAATTTTTAATGTTCACTAAATTCCTTCTTTCCAGAACCACAACTAAAAATACCAATCAACTTAGATAAACTAATACTATACTAAATTTACAATCAATAAACAAAACAAGACAGGTTAAATGCTACTAGGAGCACTCCCAAATCATAATTTACAATGTATATACATTGTAAATCCCAAATCATGATTTTCAAAGTTTATACATTGTAAATTATGATTCGGGAGTGCTCCTAGTAGCATTTAACTTGTAGTGTCTTGGTTTGTTTATTTCTACTGCATCTTGATTGTAAATCTAGTATAGCTCTACTAATATTATAAAGTGCTATATAATACAACACTTTACAAAAATCTTACTCAAAAAAGATTCCTAAAAATATTATAAATAATATTTTACATTCAGTATAAATTGTGGCTTATCATCAATATAAGCCTACTGAAATTACTAAATTATTGTCTAATTATCATTCAGTTTTTTGCAATTTTCTAGATACATTTTTTAATTATCTTTTCACGATAATAGTTATTCGTAAAACATATGAGCACATTCTAACAATATGTTGGTTAATTATTGCTAAGAGTTACAAGTTGTATGAGGAAACAAGTTGATGTTTTATAATTTTACTGACAATAGCTAGTTTAAAAATTGTTATGTAAATCTTATTTTTTATATATTTCTATAAAGGATGTGTTTGCCTTTTTAAGTCTGTAACTGACAAGGCTGAGGAGTGGGGAGCTGTTTGTCTCGAGTTGGTCATTCAGAATTATATCTGTATTTTTCAGTTTATTAATTTCCATAGATTCTAAAAAAGATAGCTTAAGGCCTTTGTTTTGAATATGCAGAATTTGAAACTCTTCATTGAAAGAATGATTATGATCTAGAAGGTGAAGTGCGTATGTAGACGTGTCTGTTTTTATATTGTTGAAAGCCCTTTTGTGTTCTGCTATCCGTTTGTCAAAGGTTCTGCCAGTTTGACCGATGTAAGTTTTCGGACAGTCACCACAAGTTAGTTTGTACACACCACTCTGTAGTTGCTTTCTATTTCGGCTTTTATTGTTCTTAATATATTTGCTTAATTTGTTGTTAGTTCTGAAAGCTGGTGTTATTCCTTTCTTTTTTATGTATCTGGCTATGTTTGTTGTTATCTTGCCAGTATATGTGAGAGAGCAGAAGGTACTGGGTTCTTTCTGTGGTGGTGGATACACTAATTTGAGGGCTTTCTTATGGAGTTTTTGGTTTAAAATTTTGTTAACTGTTTGTTCGTTATAGCCATTGTTTACTACTATTTGTTTAATGATGTTTAGTTCTATCTCGAAGTTATTTTTTGTCATGGGAATTTCTGTCATTCTATGTATCATGCTATGGTAGGCTGCTAATTTGTGTTGTGTAGGATGGGATGATGAATTGTGTATGGTTGTGTCAGTATGGGTAAGTTTATGATATACGGAGAACTCATGTTTGTGAACTGCCAGAGAGCATGAAAACTACCAGACTATACAACAAACATGAGTTCTCCGTATATCATAAACCTACCTACAAAACGGCTTTCAACAATAGAAAAACCGACACGTCTACATACGCACTTCACATTCTAGATCATAATCATTCTTTCAATGAAGAGTTTCAAATTCTGCATATTCAAAATAAAGGCCTTAAGCTATCTTTTTTAGAATCTATGGAAATTAATAAATTGAAAAATACAGATGTAATTCTGAATGACCAACTCGAGACAAACAGCTCCCCACTCCTCAACCTCTTCAGTTAAAGACTTAAAAAGACAAACACATTGTAAACTATATCACTTGAGAAAGGCACTCTGCCGAAACAGCTGTAGTCACTTAGTTGTAACAAATTTTGTAGAAGTATAAAACGTTTTCAGTGTTTTATTGTTAGATTTACTTTTAGTTTAAAGTTAATGTAACTGTTAAATAATATCTTATGATTAACATGTTTGCCTCGTTACATGCCGAATAAAGAGATTCAAAAATTCAATTTGCAGATATTCTGTAATCGATGAAACCGTTCGAGTGATAATTGGTCATTAAAAGACTTTTCCTATTTTCCAATTTTAAATCGACGACCAATCTTATTAGAGGAAGATAATGAACCCGGAAAAAATACCCGCTCTCGTTGGAATGAAAGGAATGATTAATACTACCATTTCAGGAATATTACTGCTAACAAAACATTTTTAGATGCTAAAAATACATTTTACTCTAATGCCAAAAATACATTTTGCTCTAGTGGAAATAATTAACTTATTAAATTATAATTAAAATCGATTAAAAAATAAATTGTTCCTGAACTGAAAATAGATTTGTACTCCAGGAAAATAAGGCAAAAATATACCATGTTCGGGACACTTGACCAGCTAGGTTGCAAAAAGGTTTTTTTAAGTACTATATACCTAAAAAATTATAAATACAAAAATGCCTGTCACAGTTCGGGCAAGAATTTTAGTTATTAACAAATAGGGTCAAAAATGGGTGATGGGCGGTGAATACGGCTTAGGTAATAGAAATGAAAGGGGTGATCGTTTGGTTCAGTTTTGTCAAAGCGAAGATTTAATAATAACTAATACATTCTTTAAATCACCCCCAAGGAGACTATATACGTGGACGTCACCTCAACACACACAAGAAAAAGTAATCAGAAACCAAATAGATTACATTATAATGGTGACAAAAAGATACCGTAATGCCGTGAAATATACTAAAACTTACCCTGGAACTGATATCGGTTCGGATCATAATCCAGTAGTATCTGTGTTAGAAGCTAGACCAAAGAAAATGAGAAAAACCATCATCCCAGCGTTAGACTTAAGTCAGCTTAAAAGTGAACACCGACGACAAACAGTGCGCGAAGAAATCAACACCGGCCTCAGTGTAGCAGAAAACCAAATCCGCAGAACAGACAACATAGATGAAAAAGTGAAGTATATAAACACTATAATAAGAACTACGGAAAAGAAACACCTAACCAAATCTCCAAAGAAACATAAGGTGTGGATGACACCAGACATACTAGAACTAATGGATGAAAGATGCAAATTGAAGAATAATTCAGAAAAATACAGAGAGGTTGATAAGAACCTAAAGCAAATAATAAAGAAGGCCAAAGAATCATGGATTAAAGAACAATGTGTAGAAATGGAAGACTATGAAAGAAAGTATGACACATTCAATATACATAAAAAAGTAAAAGAACTTACAGGAACCCAAAGAAGACATCAAATAAGTTTGCTTAAGGACAAAGACGGAAATATTATTATAGACTTAACAGAAAAAATTAATAGATGGAGTGAATACATAAGAGAATTGTTTGAGGACAACAGAAATAACATTGACAAGGTAAATGGTGAAACGGGACCTGAAATCCTAAAATGTGAAGTAGAAATGGCACTTAGAAATTCCAAAACGGGAAAGGCAAATGGACCCGATGAGGTTCCTACTGAATTACTAAAGCTCTTGAATGATGAATCAATAGGTATAATATTGCACTTATTTAACACAGTATACAATACTGGTATTATGCCTCAAGAGTGGCTGCTGTCTACATTCGTTACACTGCCAAAGAAATCCAATGCAAAAGAATGTTCAGAACATCGAACAATATCTTTAATGAACCATCTACTGAAGATATTTCTAAAAATCATCCACAACCGAGTTTATCAAAAGTTGGAGTCAGATATTAGTAATACACAGATGGGGTTCAGAAAAGGACTAGGTACTCGAGAAGCTCTCTTCGGTTTGAATGTTCTTACACAAAGATGCCTAGACGTTAATCAAGAAGTACATGCATGTTTTATCGATTTTGAAAAAGCTTTGACAGAGTACGCCACGATAGGCTAAGAGACATTCTTGAAAGAAAAGACAGAGATAATAAAGATCTGCGAATAATTCTCAACTTATATTGGAATCAGAAAGCTAACATCAAAATAGAAAACGAGATATCAAAAGCAATAGAAATACGTAGAGGAGTAAGACAGGGATCCACTTTGTCACCACTGCTATTTAATGTATATAGTGAAAGCATCTGTCAGGAAGCCCTTTTGTAAGCAAATGAAGGAATCGTAATCAATGGAGAGGTTGTAAGTAATATTCGATACGCAGACGACACTGTACTAGTTGCAAGAACAGTAGAAGAATTACAACGATTACTTACAAACATAAATATTGCTTGCAATAATTATGGCATAAACATTAATATCAAAAAAACCAAGTATATGGTCTTCAGTAAAATCATGACACAACCAGCACATATTAGTATAAACGGCATTCAAATTTAAAAAGTATCAAGTTATAAATACTTGGGAACTTTAATAAACGAAACTGGAGACCAAAACAATGAAATAAAAAGACGTATCGAAATTGCCAGGGCCACCTTCATAAAGATGAGAAAATTCTTCTGCAACAGAGATATAAGCATCCCTCTACGATTAAGAATGCTAAGAGGCTACGTATTTAACACGCTATTATACGATGTAGAGGCCTGGACTCTCAAACAGAACAACATAAAAAATATTGAAAGTTTCGAGATGTGGTGCTACCGTCGAATGCTGAAGATAAATTGGGTTGAAAGAATCACAAATCTTGAAGTAATACGAAGGATAGGAAGAGACCCAGAAATTTTGTTAACGATAAAACGAAGAAAACTCGAGTATTTGGGTCACCTGATGAAAGGTCATAAATATGCATTACTTCAAAATATAATGCAGGGAAGAATAGAAGGAAAACGGAATCCAGGCCGTAGAAAAATGTCGTGGATGCGGAATTTGAGAGAGTGGTTTGGTTGCACCACTAATGAACTTTTTAGGTCAGCTGTAAACAAAGTCAGGGTAGCCTTGATGATTTCCAATCTCCGATAGGAGTGGCACAAGAAGAAGAAGAGGGTCAAAATGGCAGTTTTTTCGTTTAAATACCTACATGTAAAAATAGGACAATTAAATATCTTATTTAGAGTATTCATCTTTTAGTAGATGAGCAAAGGTTTAAAATGGCAGTTTTTGAGTTTTGGTTCGATCATTTGTTGCTTCGGAAATTGCAAAATAAGACTAAAATTTCGAAAATCAAAAATTTGCCATAAATTTTGCGAAAATGAACATTGCATGAAAAGTTGAGTCCAATACTTCATATAATGCACAAAAAATTTCAAGACGATTCGTCAATTAGTTTAAATTTTATGCAATTTGTTTATCTCACACAGTTTTTTTTTGCAATGTCATTGCTCAGAAAATGATAATAATACAGCGATTTTGCGGGTACCACATGAAAGAAGAAGATTTATATTTTCAATATGTTTAATGAAAAATTAACAAAAGTCATTTTTACCGTTGCAAACATATTATACTAAAGTAGAGTATTTTTCTTCTTCTTCATGTACCATGTCCTTTCAGAACGTTGGTTACCATCATAGCTATCTTAATTTTATTCACTGCCTCCCTAAATAGCATGCTTGTATCAACACCATACCAATCTTGCAAGTTCTTCAACCATGAGGTTCTTCTTCGTCCTGGACTGCGTTTGCCTGCTATTTTTCCTTTCATGATATTTTGCAGCAATCTATATTTGGGACCTCTCATTACATGTCCGAAATATTCCAGCTTTCTCTGCTTGATGCTTTTTATGATCTCAGTAGTCTTGCTGAGACGTTTTAGTATTGTGGAGTTTCGAATCTTCTCCACCCAGAAAACTTTTAAAATTCTTCTATAGCACCACATTTCGAAAGCCTCAATGCGATTTAGATCGATTTTATTCACAGTCCAGGACTCGACACCATAAAGTAAGACCGAGAACACGTAGCAGCGAAGTAGGCGGATCCTCAATGCCAATTTTAGGTCTCTGTTACATATCACCTTGGACATCCTTGTAAAAGTGGCTCTAGCCTGCTCTATCCTAGATCTAATTTCGCCGTGACTTTCTGGGTGACAATTTAATTGCTGTCAAAGGTAAACGATTTTATCAACTTGCTCAAGTTTGGTATTATTTACATATATAGACGGTTTTATATGCTCTTGTTTACGTATTACGAGTATTTTGGTTTTCTGTATGTTTAGATCCAGACCTGCCTCCCTACAACTCTCAACGACACTATCAAGTAGTTTTTGCAGATCTTCTTGACTAGAAGCTAGGAGTACTGCATCGTCCGCATATCGCAAATTATTGATGACTTCACCGTTCACAAGTATTCCTTCTTGTTTTTCAGAAAGTGCTTTTCTGAAAATTCTTTCGAAGTAAACGTTGAAAAGCAGGGGTGACAAAAGGCATCCCTGCCGTACTCCTCTTTTAATATTAAGAGCCTGTGATTCCACACCATCTACTAAAACTGATGTTGTTTGATTCCAATATAAATTTGCAATTATTCGAACATATCTGCCGTCCAAGCCAATGTCTTTTAGAGTAATTTTTGGCTTATAAATAATTTGAATAATTTTGTTAATATTAACTGTAGACTAAATCCACTTTATTATTGTAAGATGATATCTTTACACAAATTATCACAAAAAAAATTCACCTACAACAATTAAGGTCAAAGTTAGCCACTCTTTTTATTCAATTCACAGATACTTTGTTTATAACAATTAAGCAACCTAACTAGCGCCATTTTAAAGTTCAATGTATATAGTTTATATGTAAAATTTTGAGTTAACTTTGAATTTCAACAGAGCGTTTAATAAAGCTTAAAAAAAGAAGTATAACGGGTGGTAAAAGTTTGCATAAGGAATCAAATGAAAACGGGAAAAAAATTAATTGAATTTGCAACAGAAAATAAAATGAAAATGGTAAGGATATTCATAAGATAACTTGGATATATCCAGAGGGAAGGGCAAAAAACCAGAGAGACCACGTATTAATAGCAAGTAAACATATCAGAGCAATTACCGATTCCAGAAGCTACAGAGGGGCAGATACCAATAGCGATCATATTATAACGATAGCCTCACTTAAACAAGAGCTGCCAAGAATCCCAAGAACAGGAAAAGAAAGATTAACATACAAGATAGAATTACTTACAGAGGAAAAAACGGCAAACAGATTTGTGGCAGAGATAAATAAAAGACTTTATCACCCGACCGCAGAAGATGTTGATGAGGAATGGAAGAATATACAGATAGCGATGACAGAAGCAACAGAACATCTTGACAAACAGTTGAAAAAAATAGAAGAATCGTACATAAACAAGGAAATAAGAAATTTCTACCAAGAAGTAAAAAAATCCCGAGGAACGGCAAAGAGTAAAAAAAGTTACTGTAGAGGTAAAGACGGTGTGCTTTTAGGAGAAACAACAGAAAAATTGAACAGATTGGCGGAGTATTTTGAAGAACTATTAAATGCAAATGATGACATAAAAACAAAACAACTGGTATGGTACGGCCATGTACAGAGAATACCAGATGACAGGATCCCTAAACAGATTTTGGCATGGACACCACAAGGGAGAAGAAAAAGAGGAAGGCCGAGAAGAAGCTGGAGGGAGGGAATTGAAAAAGAACTAGAGGAAAGAGAAATCCCTCCAGGTCTATGGTTAAACAGAGAAGAATGGCGGTTAGGAGTCGGAGAACGCTGTAAACCGATAGTAGTAGTAGTAGTAGTATTAAATGCAAATAAACAAGCAGCACCCCAGGAAATAAAAGCTCAAAAGTAATAGCTATTTGTATAACAAGGGAGGAAAGTGCTACTTTTCCTCCCGAGAATGAAGTTTACTGCCCGACGCGTAGCGGAGGGCAGTAATCATTCAAGGGAGGAAAAGGCACTTTACTCCCATGTTATACATATGGTTTTTCCACGTTCCTCATATAACAAGTCATTTTTTCATTTTTACTTAATTTATTTATGTAACTAACCAACAAAATTTATTAGAACTAAAACTAACAAGTAGGTACAATATAACTGTCAACTGTCAAATATAAGTCAAATTATTAATGTAAACATTGTTAAATCAGAATAACAATTTACTGTTTTTTACCATTCTGCAAAATAGAGAGCGTTTTTAAATAAACGTTAAAATGTATAGATACTTACGTAATAGAAAATAGATATTGTACAGGGCGTCAATAAGTTATATTTCATGAATGAAATACCATGACGTCATTTTTACTTTTCCTCCCTAGGGAGGAAAAATATTTTCCTCCCTAGGGAGGAAAAGTACAACTTTGCTCCCTACAATTAGGTCCGGAAAAGTATACTTTCGGTAGAGGTAGGTGGAAATAATATATATTTATAAATGTTTATAATATGAATTTATTTTATTATCGTACATAATTATCTTGATAATTATGACATAAAAAAATCTGTGGCAAATGGCCTTGCATCCAAGCCAAAAACAAGCACACACACACACACACACACACACACACACACACACACACACACACACACACACACACACACACACACACACACGGAGAAAATAGGAGAAAATACAACGTTTCTATACACCCCCAAATAATGCCATTTAAGAAAAAAAATGTTGTTACCGGAATAATAATAAACGACATCAATACATGTACCTACAAACTGATGAAAGGATCTTGAAAATCGGAGTACAAATAATAAAGTTATAAATTGTCAAACTTAATCAAAAATTTTGGGTGGCGGAATTTTGTGCCGTGAGTGTATATGTGATAAATAGGCGAGGCAATAAAGCACTAAAAGCAAAAGAGCACTTTAAATAAAGTATATTTAAAAGAACTATTTTTTCAAATTACTTGAGTTTTTAATGATAGTTGTGCTTGTATAATATTCGCGATTATTTTACACTAACAAATAAATTCTGTCGCCTCTATAAACGCGTTTTCTCCGTATTTTTCGCTCATGTTCCGGATTCACCGACCGCGCCAAAACTTTTTGAGAGCTCTTACCGTAATTAATAATTAGTTTCAGAGCTCTGTCCTTTATTTATTGGATTATCCCCAGTATGGATTATTCAAAACCTGACAGAATTCTAAATATACTAACTAATCATCTCCATTAATCAAATCAGCATAGGTCGGACTACGTTTAGTCCCGGATGCAGTCACCTTATTAGTTATTATTTTGCTTTTGTAAACAGTTTATTAATACTGGAATATACATTGCGCGCCAAAATTAAAGCATAATTTTTAAATTATAATTTCAGGCGTAATGAAAAAATTTTTGTTTGTTCTTTTGTTCATTAAGGTTGCCTTTAGATTAGAGCATCTGAAATAAAAACTTTTTTCATCGGTAAACAATATTCTTCCCCAATCGTCACTATTCCAAACAACATGTTCACGAGCATAATGTAATCTTTGCCTTCTCTCTGGTCAATAATGGGCCAGTGGGTGCCCTTCCAGAGCGCAGGTCTTCTCATCGTATTTTGGCTGATTCTAAAGTTATAACGATCCATTGTCCTTAGAAGGACAATGTGGAGTTCGAATCGGGGGATAAACTATTAACAACATCAGATATGCAGACGACACCGCGACCATGGCTGAAAATATCGAAGATCTTCAATTCCTTACAGATCGAGTCACTAGAGAATGCTCCAATAACGGACTTAACATAAATGCAACAAAGACAAAGTTACTTGTGGTTAGTAAACAAGACGTCGGCCCTATGCAACTAATTGTCAGTGATGAACCAATAACAAAAGTTAACCATTTTAAATACCTAGGATGTTGGATAAACGAGACACTAAATCCGGATGAAGAAATTAAAACTCGTATAGAAATTGCAAGAGGAGCATTTATGAAACTTAGATCTATTCTGAGCAACTCTCAGCTGAACTTACAACTAAGAATCAAGTTCCTAAAATGTTATGTGTATCCTGTATTACTATATGGATGTGAAACCTGGATCATGAAGGTTAACATGATGAACAAATTAGAAGCCTTTGAGATGTGGTCGTATCGAAGAATGCTCAGAATATCTTGGGTTCAACGCATTTCAAACAGAGAAGTCTTAAACAGAGTAGGTCAAGGCGAAGGTGATTTAACCAAGATGATAAAAAAGAGAAAATTTAAATATCTGGGGCATATAATGAGAGGTAGCAGATACAGGATGCTGCAGTTAATACTCAATGGAAAGATCGACGGAAAAAGAGGAATTGGTCGGAAGAAATATTCATGGCTCCGAAACCTTCGTCAATGGACTGGCTTATCAGCAGATCAATTGTAACATGCCGCACAAGATCGAGAACGATATCGGTAAATTGTTATGGAAGCTACCCACGCCTAAAAATTTGGGCACGGTACTTAAAGAAGAAGAAGAACGATCCAAAAATTCATTTTATAAAGAAGTACTGGTATCAAACATTTGTCTCAGTGTACGAAGTATCAAAAACCGGTCTTGATTAGGAGTTGTAACCCTTCTACGGCCTTGACCGGATCTTCTCGAATTACTTCCTACAACAGTAAAAGGTGTTAAGACGCTTGAAATGGTTGACTGAGTGACATTAAACTGTTCAGCGACTTCAACTTGACGAAGTATCCTTCTTCACGAAGAGTGACGATTTTAATAGTCACTTTCTGACAAATTTCGATTTTCTTGCTGCTGGTGATTCATTTCAAACGGAAAATCACTTAAAAAACTTGAAATTACGGCTGTGAATTATATTATCAGCACAACGTATTCCAACCCAACTAAATTCGAATTAAAATGAACACAACTAGCATGTTTTTAATTTGTTTGCAAAAAAAATAATAAAAACATCGGCGTTTTTTAATGTTCGTTCGATCAATTTTACGATATACTGCAGGTAATAATAATATACTTACCTTCACAAAAATTGTAACATTAAAATTATTTGATTTACCAGAATTTTTAAAATTATGTTTTAATTTTGGCGCGTAGTGTATAAGAACTAAATTTATAAAAATATCATCCACAAAAATGTAGGTACATGTGTGGCATCTATGTCAAGTTTTAATTTAATTGATTTTAGTACCTCCTCGAATGTCTACTTTAGAAAATTGGGGATAATAAATCATTTACAGTTTGGTATTTTTAGAATTTGTTAAATTATTGCTCACTAGGGAGGAAAAAAATTAAAATTCCTGAATATGATTGTGAGAGTGATACAAGAGATAGGGAGATTGCAGAGAGAATGGATAACGTACGGACAATGATGTAGTAGTAGAGTAGATCCAATAGAAATGAATACAAAACAAATTATACCTACCATCCGGATGATGGTAATTGAATATTTTTCTTCGCGATAAACATACATATCTAAGACACTTTGGTTGATCTGGCAGATGAAATATTTAATGTAATATAAATTCATGATAATACGGTTTAAAAATGGCATCCTCTTCTTTCTTCTTTTTCTTATTGTGTTATCATAACCCTAGATATGGCTCTTTGCCTGTCTGGCTATGTCCTTCAATTCAGATCTCTTTTGGACCCTTCTCCTCCATTGTTTTATATTCCTTATTCATGGTTTTCAGGACATCTTCCACGTCATACAACCATCTCATACCTTACTTTTTTTCACCTTCCTATCGGCTTCCATTGTAATATCTTGCTGTTTTTACATCTTCATGTCTTTGGACAAGTCCTATCCATGACACTCTTTGAGTTTTCACAAATCTTACAATATTATACTCTTCATTCAATTCATTAACCTCGTAGTTTCTCCTGATTGTCTATATGCCGTCTTCCTCTTGTACCGGGCTACATACTTTTCTCAGTATCTTTCCCTCGAATGTCCTGAGTTGGACTTCATTTTTTTTCGTCATTACCCATGTTTCACAACCATAGGTTACTAGGGGTCTAATAAATGTTGTGTGGATAGTCATTGTTTAATAATTGCGATGTTATCAATCTTTTATTAGCATGGTATGTACGATTTCCCTGGAAATACGTGCAATAATTTCACTACTTACAGAATTCTTCTGATTGATTTCTGGCCCGGATATGTGAAGGCATTTACACGTTCAATAGTATCTATAGTTGTCTACAGCGATATTATTTTCATTGTTAGGTGTTCTCTTCACGGTCGTGTACTTTATTTTTTTTCGTTTATTTTAAAAATGGCATATTATATGTAAAATCAATGGGAAAATCCCAATAGTTGGCTGTATACTATAGTTAAAAAAAACGTATACAGAAGTAAAAACTTCAAGTTGTTATACTGGTATAAAATCGTTTATTAAACTTCATAAAATGTCATCCAAATGGATTTGCAAAACGTTTTCGTTCTAATTCAGAACATCTTCAGTGCATTCTGCTGAGTAATTGGAACTAGCACACTATTTAAAGTGGTAACCTCATAATATATGGTTTACATAGTATATTTTAGAAAAATATGGTGACTACAAGTCGATGTTAGTAGATTGAATTGAATACATGCTCAAATGGCAATATGTTTCCCAGCTCGAAAATACTAGGTTCTTGCCAGTTCAATGGGCACAGACCAACTATGAAGTTTTTAATAAACGATTTTATACCAGTATACAACTTGAAGTTTTTACTTCTGTAGGGGCATTATGTGTTTGTAAAATTTTCAAAAGTCTTAGTGAATTGAATACAATTGAAACGAAGTGAAAACGATAGTCGGTTGGTAAAAGCGGGAAAAGACTTTTAGAACATGAGATATTCACACAAATATACTATTATCCCGAAAAATATGAATTAATATTGTTATCATAGAGTCCTACGGGATATTAAAAAATTTTGATTTAATCATAAGCTTTAACAGTTAAAAACAGGCGTGTTGTTGATGTTTTTCGCTGGTGATCATGACCTTCACGTTCGAATTTTTTTATACTATAACAACAAACAGTTAGATATTAAAAAATTACGAACAGATGGATTAAAGTCCGCACAAAAATATGGGAGAATCAGTAAAAAATATCGATTCGATTAACACAAATATGGAATCAGAAGGGCCGTTAATTTTTAAAATTTGTGTAGGTGGTATAGTTTGATAGGTGGGTTCTTAAATTACTTTATTATGCTGGGACCACAGTAACGGCTAATGCCGTTAATTAACGCATTATTTGCATTACAGAGATGGCAAGTAATGCGTTAATTAACGGCATTAGAACTGTGGCCCCAGCATTGGTGGAAAACACACGGGTTAAAATAATTATCCTCCTCCTAAGTGCCTTCTCTATTGAGGTTGACGATCAATATGGCATATTTCTCTATGTTCTGGGCTTGAGGAACTAAGTCATTCCCTGTTGTGTGGGTCCAATCTCTGATGTTTCGGATCCAGGATTTTTCTTTCTTCCTGTACTCCTTTTACCTTCGATTTTGCCCTCTAATATTATCTGGAGCTGCTAAAATTCTCTATGGCGCATTATGTGTTCTAGATATGACGTCTTTCTAATTTTGATTGTATTGACCAGATGAGGACGTGTGTTCATTATTTACAGTACTTCTTCATTAAATAGTTCTGCTGGTCCAGCTTATTCTTCGCATTCGACGGTACATCCACATTTCGAATGAATTCAGTTTGTTGACGTCATATTGTTCTAATGTCCAGGGCTCACAGCCATATAGCAATAGAAACCAAACATAACACTTTAACATTCTCAATTTAGTTGTGACAAATGGCTTCAGGTTACAGAGCATTTTACGCATGTTCATGAAACCAGACCTATCAATGCGTCTTCTAATTTCTTTTGAGTGGTCTAACTGACTATTTAGCTCTCTGCCCAGGTATATGAAGCTTTGGGAACTTGAAGGGTGATACCATTTATTTGTATGTTGGGTTTAATTTGTTCATGGGGGTTCTTGTGGAATACCATGATTTTGGTTTTTTTTAAACGTTAATGTCCAAGCCCAGCCTGTGACTTTCTTCTGATAATTTGTTCATCAATATTTTTAGTTGGTCTTCTGTTTCCACTAATACTACGATGTCATCGGCATATCTTACATTGTTAATGATTATTACATTGACTCTGGCACCTTCAAGGCGATCTTCAAAAGAAGCTCTGATGATATGTTCGGCATAGAAATTAAATAACAGAAGGGACAGAATGCACCCTTGACGCACTCCTCGTTCTATGTTTATGGAATTGGTGTTTCCGTTCTCTGTTCGAACGCATCCTGTGTGGTTCCAGTATGTATTGCTTATGACAGGTATGTCGTGTCCGCCCAACTCTACTTCTTTTAGCATCTCAATCAATTCTTCGTGTCTGATGCGGTCAACTAGGCCTTTCTATTATCGACAAAGCACACATTTAGCCTTTTTTGAACCTCAAGATACTTTTTTGCCATCAGTGTCAATCCCATAATTGAAGACCTTGGGACCAGTAGGGGACATGCCACAAAAGATTATTTTGGAGAAAACACCATTTTAAACTTATTTTCAGATCCTGAAATCCAGTTTTTACATTTTTCTCGGAAGTAAGGTCCACAATCGTTTGGAAATATGTTATTAAATACACAATTAAAGTAACACAAATGTTTATTTAACGGTTCTTGAGTTTTTTTAACATTTTTTGAAAAAATATGAGGCTTATCCCCGTTTGTACAAAAAAATTATATTCTAAAAAATGAACTGCAGTCTTTGTCATCTTCGCTCTTATTTAAAAATAGATTTTGGTCACTTTGTTTCAGAATCAAACTCATCAAGGTCTCTTTTCCGTTTACATGCCCCGGAATGTTCCGCCGCCACGTTGATTACTACTGTGGCTTGTCTCCTTCTGTTACAATATAAAGTAAAGGTGACACAACGGGACTTACTATAGCGGCTCCATCTATGAGAAAATAGCTAAAATTTTCTGTTTGGGACATTAATATGGTCTTAGAGTGTGCGAGTTCTACTTTAACTCATTTTTGACGAAATTGTGGCTTGTCCCCTTCTGGTTCCAAGGTCTTCTCTGGTGCCTGTACCTTTTCTAAAACCATATTGAGAACGACTCAGATATTCTTCACACTTATTGTGAATTCGGTTATAAATTATTCACATAAAAATCTTAGCGGTATGACTCATTAGGGATACGGTTCGATGGTCTTCACATGTCCTTGATTTTTGTTTTTTAGGAAGAGTAGAATGTCCTACATACAGGGCCGGATTTAAGGGGGGCAGGCTGGACAGCTGCCCGGGGCCCCAGATTCCGGGGGCCCCCACAAAGCACCAAACTTAAAAAAATCAACACATTATTCACATAGAATAATTTTTGTCAATCAATTAACTGTAATATTTTGTTATATGGAAGGTTTCTCTCCTGTTAAAAATGTATTTTTGGCAAATTACGGTCAAAAAGCCGAAGATATATTTAATTTTTTAATGACATTCTTGCAAGAAGATGTTATCGATTTGAAAACCTGCAGGGGACAGTCCTACGACAATGCGTCAGTTATGAATGGAAAATACAATGGTGTTCAACTAAAATTTAGAAAACGTAATATCTTGGCGTTGTAGATTCCATGTGTCTCCCACTCTCTAAATTTAGTTGCAAAAGCTTCAGCTAAGTGTTGTCCTGCGGCCATATAATTCTTTGATTTCTTAGAAGGACTGTTTGAACCCTATGTATTTTTCACTTCCTCTACATATAGATACAACTTGTTAATCGAATGTTTAAAAACGCCTTTAAGCGAGAGCAACGCCTACTATGGTAGAAATATTATTGTTCCTAAAAAATAGTAAATACTACGAGATGGTAGTCTAAAAGTGATGCCGCAAAAGAACTAGTTAAAGGTTATAATCAGATTGAAGGAGTATTATCCAAAATTTCAACAGACGATGGGCCACAATTTGAAATTCGTAGCGATACAAATGGTTTGTATAATCGAGTGTGTTTACTGAAAACAGGGATATTTGCAATATTTTGGAATGAAATCTTAGAGAGGACAAACAGCACAAGTCATATTCTCCAAGATCCAAATATTGACCTTAATTTAGGAATGGCGGCACTTAAATTAATTAAAAAATTTATATTCTTTTAAGGAATATTTCAGAGACTGAAATGACAACATCAGAGAAATTTAGGACTCAAAATTTTATAGCTATTATAGATCACTTCATTTCCTCTTCAAGTCATAGGCTTTCGGCATATGAATCCATTCATTTCAATTTTGAATTTTTACATTATTTGGAAAATTTAACTCCCAGTGAAATTGAAGCTCACTCACTGAAGCTTACCGACAATTATAGCAATGATTTAGATAAAAAAAACTAGGTGTCGAACTAGTACAATTTGTAGAATTTTTCAATTCATTTAAAGAGGAAATAGGCTCATCAAATATAAGTAAAGAACTTCAAATGTACCGACGGTTAAAAGAGAAAAATGTGAATGATGCGGTTCCAAATGTTGTAGTGACACTTCGTTTAAATTTAGTTTTGATGGTAACTAACTGCAGTGGAGAGAGATCGTTTTAAAAATGTAAGTTAATTAAAAATCGACTTCGGTCTATGATAGGCCAAGAGCGTTTGAACCATCTCTTTATAATGAGCATTGAACACAATGCCTTAAAGCAACTAGACATGCCCGACATAATCAAGGAATTTTCAGTTAAAAAATCTCGAAAAGTACCCGGACTTTAACAATACCATAGTCATAACAACAATTTGTTTAATGCTAGGAGGTAGGGCCCCACACCAATTATGTCCAGGGGCCCCCACTGCTTTAAATCCGGCTCTGCCTACAATATGTGGATGTTAGCCAGTCATGTGGTAGAATGCCATGTTTGTATATAATATTAAAGAGGTAGGTTAATTTCCTGACAGCATTATCACTTATGTGTTTAAAATGTTTGACTGTTGTTCGATCTTCGCCGGGTGTCTTGTTGTTCTTTGAGTCTTTTATTGCATGCATACTTCTTCGTTTAGAATATTTAATTTTCCATCTGTATCTATTTGTGGGGACTCTAAAAATAATTATAGCCTAATATATTTAACTGACAGACCGATATTTTACTTACTTGCGATATATACACTAAACAAAAAATACATAATATATTAAAACTGACAGATTTTAAGTTCTATTATTATAAACTTACGTGCATAGAAATCGGCCCACTTAAAAATTTGGTCATTTTTTATGTCTAATATTTCCTAAACCTGTTGGCCGATTTAAGTGAATTTTTGAACATGTTATAGCCTGATTCCTTAACAATACCACTGTAATAATATTGTTGCTAAACAGGTAAATTTTCATTTTATACCGGGTTTACCAATCAAACTGTGTTTTTTTCTCAAATTTCACATCATCCTGTGCAATATTCTAGCATTTATAAAATACTGAAATTAAAACTCAACTATAGACTCAGGTTGTCTTAACATTCTGTTTTTTGATTCATTCGTTTATGTTGGATAATAAAAAAGTTAGGTACTTTAACAACTAGACATGTTCTTCATCAATACACGGTGTTTCTAAATAAGTACGACAAACTTTAAGGGGTAATTCTGCATGAAAAAATAATGACAGTTGGCTCTATAAACGAATGTCCGCCAATGTTTCGTTTCTGATATACGGGATGTTGAAATTTTTCTTACAAACTGACGGTTTATTTATTACTTTAAAAGCAGTTGAAATATGCGACTGAAATTTGGTGAGTTTTAAGAGATAGTTATTGCGGATTTTTTGACATAAAATTAAGAATTTTATATTTACCATTAGCGTGCATACGGGTAATATGATCGGTCATATTACACGTATGCGCGCTAATAGTGAATATTAAATTCTTAATTGCATTTCAAAAAATGTGCAATAACCATGTCTTAAAACCCACCAAATTTCATTTGCATATATTAACTGGTTTTAAAGCAATAAATAAATCGTCAGTTTGTAAGAAAAAATTCAACATCCCGTATCTCGTAAACGAAACATTTGCGGACATACGTTTATGATGCAAACGGTCATTATTTTTTTATGCAGAATAACCCCGTAAAGTTTGTCGCACTTATTTAGAAACACTGTGTATTGATGAAGAACATGTCTAGTTGTTAAAGTACCTAACTTTTTTATTATCCAGCACAAACGAATGAATAAAAAAACAGAATGTTAAGAAAACCTGAAGCTGTAGTTTGGTTTTAATTTCAGTATTTTATAAATGCTAGAATATTACTACAGTGGTATTGTTAAAAAATCAGGCTATAACATGGTCAAAAAATCACTTAAATCAGCCAACAGGTTTAGGAAATATTAAACATCAAAAATTACCAAATTTTTAAGTGGGCCGATTTTTATATATTTATATATTAAATTTTTATTGGAAATATGGGATAAATAAGAGATGCTAGCAGCCTCTCAGGTCTGTTGGTGTCAATCTTAAAAAAAAACATTGTAAATATTACAGAGACGTACTCTTACTTTATTCAAATAAATGAATTATATAGAAAGTGTTATAAAGAAATACCAAACAACTTCAGCAAATAAAGAAAGGAAAAGCGGTAGGACCAGATGATATTCCTGGGGAAGTATGGAGAGCAGTTTGAGAAAGAGGAACAAGTTGGCTAACAGGTTTATTAAATAGAATTATGGAAGTTGGACAAATAATTAATGTCAAACGAATGAAGAAGCCGTATATAACTCGTTTACGTAACTTCGAAACAGGAGAGTTACAACTATGTATAAACTACAGGGCCATACAACTACTTTGTTTGGAAATATGGATAGAGTAATTGATAGAAAGATATATGAAGAAATCAAAATATCCCGAAAATATCCGATACATAAGACACATTTCGTTTTTAGAATTATGTTATTTTTTTATGATCCAGGATTCTGTATGGTATTAAGTACCAGGCATTCAAGGTATCTTTAAAGAAATATATAAATAATAATACAGTAACAACTAGCATAAAACGAAGAATGAATGAAGATATTTGAGTTATTATTAAAAAAACTAAGATATAAGAAATCTACTTAGTATGATCTAAGATTTATTCCTAAATTTTTTCTTACTTCGAAATAAGTGTTGAGCAGTGGACAATTCTGCTGAGTACTCTTATGTAAAATACTCTTAAAATACTTATACCGGGTGGTGAATCGGAACACGGACCATAGGAAACTCAATGTAAAATTCTAAACTGTTGAATTCCTGCTTCCCTAATTATTTTACATCAAAAGTCATAAGAAACTATTTGTAGATAATTGAAATCTGTATTGAAAACAACTGTTAATCTTGTTCTACGAACAATATTTATTCAAAATTTTGTAAAAATATAATACAATTTTCAGAGAAATACGCCAAAGTTACGCCACACACAGTGCAATAATGTGTAAGATTGCATTCGGTTACAATGAATTTATTATAAATATTAACAATTTGAACTGTCAATTTCTTTATTTATTTTATCATTTATTGTTTAAAACACAATAAAGTTGATCAGATACCCTCAGTTAAGGAGAAAGTATTCATAATAAAGATATTTTCTGCAGTCAATAGTGTGCTCACTGTCAGTTAAATAGTAACATGTGGCCTAACATGCCCACACCCCACACATACCTACTGCGGTAAATACATTATATTTTTCAAAATTTTGGAATATGTTTAAATCGTAGAACAATTGTAACTTCTGTTTTTAATACAGATTTCAATCCTCTACAAATAACTTCTCATGACTTTTGATGTAACATAATTAGGGAAGCAGGAATTCAACAGTTTAAAATTTTGCATTGAGTTTCCTATGGCCCGTTTTCCAATTCACCACCCTGTATATAAAAACTCATCAAAAAATATTTAAACATCCTCAGAGACAGAGGATCATATCATCAGATATAGGAATATACATATGACCTCAAGATATTCTTCTATTATATTTCAAAATTGTAAAATTAGTATTGTTAGATTGTAACTAATTCAAGTAGTACCAACGCGTCATAGCCTTCATTTGGTGCGATTTTACGATGATCAGTTCTGAGTAATATCTACTTACAATGTAAACTACTATAAACATTATCTGTTCTTAATGTTTGGATAAAAGTTCTACAATAATTATCGTATAACATACATTATAATTTATTTTAATAACTATCTCTAAATTACTTTTAATCAGTTTTAATTGAGAATTATCTTTAAACTGCAAAAAACTGTTTTATAACTCAATTAATTCAATTTATTTGTCAATTCGGATCAATTTTGATCGGTTGAATACCATAGGATGAAACCTTTTAACGGAATATAAAATAAATAATAGCTATGTTATTTATTAGCTCGTGGCAGGTTATATTAATTTCAATATACATAAATATCCAGATCTATTAGCGAAATATAATCCCACACGGGGATTAATTACCACTAATGCCTTGATATGTTTTTTGTTACAATATTTGTTATTTGTTATAATTCGTTTAATTTGCCATGAACATATAAATTTAATATATTATTTAATGCATATTTAATTAAATACATATATATATATATATATATATATATATATATATATATATATATATATATATATATATATATATATTTGTCCTTTTAGACCACTTTTATAGGGGGGGGGTCAGCAGATTTTAACCAAACTTTAGTATATCATTATACATTAAAAATAAAAAGTAGTCCACATTAGCGCTCTAGGTACTCCTGAGCCTGAGATAATATTATGTCCCTCGAAAGGGTCAAAAATAGCCCCTTTTGCCCTATATTGGAAAAGTTATATATCTAAGCACCTGGACCGATTTTAGATCATAATGTCTCATTTTTCTTGTTATAATATCAACTTTTTATGAAGTCATTTGCAAAATCGTAAAAGATACGTTGTACTTATTTTATAGGTGAAGAAGAACGAAAAGAAAACTAAAAGAGGAAAAAAAATGTAGAAACAGGCAAATGAAAGGGTTTTTAATATCGTTCAAACGAGCATTTGTAAATTAAAATGCTTCTAGTATGTTCGAAGATATGAGTATTTAAAAATAGTCAGTTTTTGGAAAATCGCACTTTTTTGTCATTTATAAGTCATTTGTATTTATACAACAATATGTACTTATTGGATTATTTCTCGGCGCGAGCCTTTAACTGTTTTTTGACCGCTTAAAAATTGAGCTTTTTGCTTCATAAGACAGCCAGGATACGTTGTCGTTAATGATTTCTCTCGTCTGTTTGATTATCGTGCGATATTTAAATTCAACGAATTATTAAAATAGATAAAAAAACCTAATTTTTAAGCGTTAAAGATTTCTAATAATTAAACAGATGAGATACATCATTAACGACAACTTGTGTTGACTTACTTATGAAGAAAAAAGCTATAAATACCTGGTCCAAGAAATCCAATAATTCCAGATTGTTGTATAAATATAAATTTAAATTTATAGGAAATTTGAGACAAATCAGTTTACAAATGACAAAAAATGCGATTTTCGAAAAACTGGTTATATTTTAACAGTTTTATTTTTGAATATAGGTATTACACAGATTTTAATTTACAAATACTCATTTGAAAGGTATGTAAAAGCTTTTATTTGCTGGTAGGTACCTACATTTTTTTTTCATCGTTTAATTAAATTTTGGCAACTACTTGAGAATACTACAATTATGTAAGTTTTCTTTTCTTTTTTTTTACCCTATAAAATGCATCTCTTGCGCTTTTGTGAATTATTTCATCAAAAAGTTGACAATATAAAAAGCAAAAAGGACCTCGTCCGCTAAAATCAGTTTACTGAGGTCAGGGATAAATATATTTATTTAAATTTAGGGTAAAATGGACTATTTTGACCCTGTAGAGGGGCAGATCTCAGGCCCAGGGTCCCCTAGAGGGCTAAAAAGCACCTATAGGCTACTTTTTAAGGTACTATAATATACTAAAATTTGGTAAAAATCCGCAAACCCCCCTACAAAAGTGATCGAAAATTAAAAATATTCATCATTTAATATAAACATACAAAATGTGCACACAAAAAAGAGTTTCAGCTCTTTGTAGGTCTAATGAAAATAGATACGTGGCTTTCTTATGGTACGAGCATTTTCGACAACATATAGTTCTGAAATGTGTGCACCTAAATAAAATGTTCCACTAGGAGTGATCCCATAATCCCCACATATTTGTATGCGCATTATAGTTACATTATAATTGTGCAACTATTAGATTAAAACAACATATTTAAAATATTTTGTTGCCTGGTACTATTATGAAGTGTCAGTTTTTATCGAGATTAGGACTCGTATTAATTTTGCTTCAAAAATTTTGAGAATTTAAAAGTAATAAAGTAAGTACCTATTGTATATTAGTAAGTAAGTATAGTAAGTATAGTAGTAAGTATTTACATAAATGAATTTCCTTGTTATTCACAGGTCTAATAAAAATCTACCTACGGAATCTTACTATTAACAAATATGTAGTTAAAACTTCGTTTTTGTATTGCGCTCTAGTGCCATGTTGTTAAAACCATATATTTTACCTTGAGCCAAATTGATTTGACTTGAGGCTAAACATGAAAATTCATTTATAACCTACTTTTGATACTCAGAATTTTTGAAGAAAAATGAAAAGGGGTGGTGTCTCGATAAAAACTAACTTTTAGAAATAGTTTAAAAATCTTGTTTAATGTTACCACCAGAATAATTTAACTGTAATGTACACCAAAGGGGGTTCAGCGAATCATAATTACTATAAAAATCGTTTACTATAAAAATCGCACATGATTTTTTGTTTTGAAAGATATTTGATTGATATTGGAAATTAAAATTTGTATTTTTTAACTCCAAAGGGCTGTACATTTTTGTGTGCGTACTAATTTCTGCTAGTGTGTTTTAATGTATGACCCATTTTTTGTTGTGTAGTTGTATATCATCAAATGTTATATAATAAATTAAGTCGTTGTAGTGGAATTAAACAATACCTTATCAACGGTTTGTTTTAAAGCACTAAATAAACTTTTTATGGAAAAGTCAATCTGTTCTTGTATTTAATCCTTAAATAAAAGAACAAATCTGTGTATGAAGTTATATCATTAAATTATTAAGAATCATCTAATTTGTAGACCACATGAAAATATTATTACTATCCTAACTCTTAAGCTAAGTTTTGATTTTACCATTTCTTTTTAAAACTCTTTTAAATACATTTCTATGTCAGATACGGTTTTTCTTTATAATATTAATGTAGTATACCACAGTAAAGTTGATGTTACATTTACAGCATAATTAAACGTTAAATATATTCATTATCTCGAAATTTAACAGAAGATTAAATTTGTTTCTTAACACTTAACCTATAGACTGCAAGCAACGCGGCTTCCGCGTTTTGGTAAACTTTGTTTATGTGCCGGTAACGCAGCTTTCGCGAACATACTTCATTATGATTCATTGTATGGATCTAATATTCCGCTAGTATATAGAGATTAAGATTAGGGGATAGGGGACAGTCAAATGATTAAAACTTTCAGTAATAGTTGACAAAAAAAGAAGCCAGACACTTTTGTTTGTAAAAACTGTATGGACTTGAACAGCTTTACTCTATTTGATGGAATACCCTACATATTTTTACATTTTTGAACTCTTCGCAATTATATCGTTTTTGCAATATAAGGTTTTGCAATGTTATATGGTATGAAGTTCGTACCAAAGTACGAACTTTTAAGAAATATCATGCAAGGCAAAATTAAGGGCAAAAGGGGTGTGGGAAGAAGAAAAATATCGTGGCTTCGTAATCTACGTGAATGGTCCGGGTATAGGTCGATTGAACTTTTTAGGTGCGCTGCTAACAAAGTCGCAGTGGCCATGATGATTTCCAAGCTCCGCTAGGAGTGGCATGTGAAGAAGAAGAATATTATGAAGAAACATACCTTCATGATGAAATCGAAATCGAAAAGCCGTCATATGACGACTTTTTACGTATGAGAAGAAATCTAAAACAAAAGAATGCAGCAGACCCAGATTAAATCCCAATGAGGCAGCTAATAAAATGAGGCAGAGAAAAACTATAACGGAAAATATACGACCCAATAATAAGAATTTGGGAAGAAGAAAGAATGCCCGAAGAATGGAAAACTGGACGGAAATTTTCGATTCTAAAGAAAGGGGACACCACAAAATGCAACAACTAAAGAGGAGTAACACTGTTAAACAGCTGCTACAAAATATTGAAATCATTAATCAGACAAAGGCTCTCAAAATACATTGAAACTAAAATAGGAGACTACCAGCAAGGATTTAGAGATGGAAGGTCAACAATAGTCGCAGTACACATAATCACACAGTCAATTGAGAAATGTTACGAACATGATATCGACAACACATCCTTTTCATATATTTCAAGCAAGCCTTTAACAGCTTAACCAGACCCGACCTAATCTCTCTTCAATCCTGACCCTCCGGAGGGAGTGTATTGTCCGTCTCCAAAGATCTCTGTCTCTGGTCATTTCTTTTAACTCATGCATAGGTCTTTTGCATATTCCTGTAATCTGATCGATCCATCTTGTTGGGGATATTCCTCGTGATCTTCGGCCTTCCACCTTTCCTTGCATAATGAGTCTTTCCATGTTTTCTGTGTTGGCTCTCATAACATGTCCAAAGTATTTTAATTGTTGGAGATGGACTTTACTGGAGAGCCGTTGGTTAACTTTTAGCTCTCTTAAAATCGAATTATTTGTTCTATGGTCGGTCCAAGGAACTCGTAGCATTCGTCTCCAACAGAACATTTCAGTGGCATCTATCTTTCTTCTTTCCGAATTTCTCAGGGTCCAAGATTCACATCCGTAAGTCAGTATTGGGAATATTAAGCAGTTGATCAACCTCATCTTTAACGCTCTTGAAATTTGACCGTCCTTCCATATTGTGGTCATTTTTGCTGTGGCGACTTTTGCTAGATCACATTTACGTTTTTATTTCTTCCTGTAGTGACCCTGTGTTTGTGATTAATGATCCCAGATATAAGTATGAGCTCACAACCTCAAACCGATCAATTGTGGTTATATGTGGATGATTGTTATGTAGTCTATCCACTATCATGATCTTTGTCTTTGATATGTTTAATTGCAGACCAAATATTTGACTTTCGTTTTCAACCAGTCTTATAAGATCAATCAGCTTTGCTTGACTATTTGCACGAAGGGCTGTGTCATCTGCGAAACGTAGGTTGTTTATTTTATGACCATTTATTGAGATGCCTTTTCCCATCCTTCAAGTGCTCTTCTCATAATATGCTCTCCATATATATTGAATAATTGTGGAGATAGTATACAACCCTGTCTGACACCACCCCGTTCTGGATGAAATTCGTTTGAAAGTGTGTCAAGCACTTTAACTGATCCAGTAGTGTGTTCGGCCTAATAGAAGACATGAAAAACCTAGACATCACAATGAAACTTATACAGCTTACGAAAATGACAATGAAAGGATCGACTGCAGAAATAATAACAGATAACGGAATCACCAAAAATACAGAAATAGCAACTGGAGTACGACAAGGTGACTCTCTATCAACACCATTATTTAATGTCGCTATAGAAGGAACAATAAGAGCTACAGAAATAGAAGGTACAATTATAACATCGATGTCGCAACTTGTGGCGTATGCTGACGAGATAGCATTAATTAGCAGAAACCTAAATAGGTTAAAGGAAGAATTTACTAAGTTATGTAAGGAAGCATCCAAAAGGGGCTTAGCAATAAATCAAAACAAAACAAAATACCTACTATGCGCAACAAGAAAACCAGTTAATATGACAAGTTTAAATATTGAAGAATATGAGTTTGAAAAAGTAGAACACGTTAAATATCTTGGGGTATTAGGTAATGGAACTAATGATAGAAGCATAGTAATCAATGAAAGAATCCAGGCAGGAAACAGAACCTACTTGAAATATAACAACTTCCTGAAACAAAAAAGCTTATTCAGAATACTGAACTGAAAGTTTACAAAGCAGTAGGGAGCAGGGGCTAGTTGTAACAATTTTCATAAAATCAAATATATCTTGACAGCTATTTTTCCAATTATCACTAATTAAACACTAAACGCTAGTTTAACTCTTTCTGAATAAAATAGAACTGAATAAAAGTTAAGAAGACTGTTATTTTTTAATCAACTAGCATTTTACCAAAAAAAGTGCATTGTTACAACTTACCCCGCGCTTGGAGCTAGTTGTAACATCTATTGGGGCAGGTTGTAACATTACGAAAATTCGAATTTTTTGGAATATTTCTGAGAAAATACCAACGTTGGTCCTGTTGAAAGATGTTGCTCGACTTAATAAGGTGACTTCTGGTGCTCTTAAATATAAATGTAGATTTCTACGCATACAATTTTGGACCCAATATGGACCAACTGTATAATTTTGATACCAAGAAGAAGGAAGTTGCTGAGTACTGAGTTTCACAGTATATTGGTAAGGCAGTTTTCACATCTTCATGGGAATTAGTCCAAAATATACTTCGGTGCACTTCAGAATATACGAAGCCATTTTACTTTCTTCTTCGGCTGTAAAAACTATCCCTGGTTTAGTACAGCCCACTTGTAGACTCTTAATGTGTTTCTTTTTTTCTATATCGTTATGAAGATACATGACACAGTCCGTGCTGTTTTACTTGCTTGTTATATGCTACATTGATTATCTAAAATTTCCGCTGAACCTAACTCCTAGATTCACTTCCTGGCTTTGAGTTGCTCATTTTGATTTTCTTTTATGTTGTCTCGTTCTGGACTATTACTAAACTAAATAATACGTTTTTATATTGTAGATCATAAATTTAATAAGATTCAGCGCAATTTGTAACATGTTACAACAAGCCCCAACGTTTTGTTATAACATAGCCCGTAGGACACTTTTGTATATTTATTAAAATAACTGTAAAAATATCTTGCTAATCGTAAAATGGTTAAGCAACATCAAAGTATAATTAAATTTAGAAAAGAAATGAACATCGAAAGATTCATTTCCGTTTAAAACAATAGCGATAACCGAAATTTTATGAGAGTTAAATTTTAAATTACCTCATCCAAATGAAGCACGTTCACAAAACTACTATTTGCAACTATCGGAGGATGGCTGGCTAGACGGTGTCATTTGCAGAGCGATAAGAGAATAAGATTGAGCCAGCTAAATTAGTTAAAAACGGTCAAATAACCTATGAAAAAGCCGTGTTACTGCTTACCCCTGTTACAACAAGCCCCTTGTTCCCCTAATTATACCAGTAATCACATATGGTGCTGAAGTAATGTGTCTGACACAGAAAGAGGAAGAAAGATTGAGGATCCTAGACAGGAAAATAATTCATAGGATAGCAGGCACACTAAACTTAGGTTATAATGAATTTAGAAAACTCATGAACCACGAAGTAAAAGAACTTTTTAAAGAAGAATATATCGTCAGATTTATCAAAGCACAGAGACTCAGATGGATGGGACATATAGAAAGGATAAATCCAGTTGCCGTTATCAAGAAAATTACCAAATGGAGACCTGTATCAGGCAGACCACGAGGAAGACCAAAAACCAGATGAGAGAACCAGATAGTCGAGGACCATAAGAAGATGGCCGATGGGAGTTAAAGAATGGGTAAAAACATGCAAAACCAGGAACGGATGGAGAAAAATTGTAAAAAATGCCAAGTCTCACAACCAATTGTAAAACCAAAATATTAATGCGGACTGATTCACCGCGAAAAATGAATCGGAAGAGCCCAAAGAGGGCAGCAATCACTCCGCTAGAAGTGTATATGCCATGATGATGATGATGGAATGTTATATTGGTGAAATTTTTTATTAATTTTGTAGCAACATCAACAGTCTGTAGAAGTTGTAGAAATTTGACATAAAAAAATCTATTTATGTTCAATTGAGTTTTAATATAGTCTACTATTA
The DNA here is from genome assembly GCF_917563875.1 of Diabrotica virgifera virgifera. NCBI lineage: Eukaryota > Metazoa > Arthropoda > Insecta > Coleoptera > Chrysomelidae > Diabrotica > Diabrotica virgifera. Next base: position 114,450,328 of record NC_065452.1, read on the forward strand.
TCCATAGTTATTAACATAGCGAAATGTTTAATTCTAGTATACAGCATTGATCGGAACTTGGAATTCTTAATTGGAACAACCTCTATTTTAGTATTGTAATGAATGGTGCTTTATTATTTCTTAAGGATTCCCTATATACAACTGATTAATCTATGATATCCCCATTCTCTGACGTGTGTTCAACAGTACTGCCTTCAATAATTCCGGCAATTCTCCATTTACGAAAAAATATTCTCGAAAAATAGGGTCCGACGACATAATTTTCCAGAGTTGAAGCCCAAACATTCAACGACAATCTTGTTTGACTGAGGGACTGAGGGTGATAATGTGGTGTGGATTAAAAGTTGAGTAATAGTGGAAATTATGTCTATCTACAGTTCCATTCTTGTGGAAAATAGCTTGATGTTGAAAAAAAAAACGCATTCGAAGAAATATGCATCGCTATGAATTTGCTCCTGAGCCCACAGACAAAATTCTACTCTATGATTATGGTCATCCTCAGTAAGTTATTGATACAATAATGCATGATATTGATGCATCTTGTTCTTTATTTAAATTATTCCTTTACTCATTAATTTCAAAAGCATTTACAATTTCCCTGGTACTAATCTGCGGATTCTCAGTGAGAATAAGGATTATATTTAATATATTTTCTTCATTTACAATATTTTTTCTTCGATCAAATTTCTCGTATCTATGTGTCCACTCCTTTGAAACTGTTCTAGTAAACTTTTAAAAGCTTCTCTTCTGTGTTGTCGTCTATCAGGGAATTGCTAGTGACAGATGCTTGTTGCTAGTAGGACATTTTTGTTATATTCTCCTAGCACCAAAACCATATCAATCTCCTTAGAAATATTCATGCTAGTAATAGTAACAAAACAACAGGAACTATAAAAATAGTCTAATGTCAAACTTTTAAGCAAGTTTAGTATCGAAGTCATAGACCAACTAAATATACAGGGGTGGCCAAACTGTGGCTCGCGAGCCACATGTGGCTCTTTGAAGGATTATTTGTGGCTTTCAATAAATGCACCTGAATTACTTTTAATTTTTGTGTTAAATGTCTTAAATTACTAACAACAAATATAAATGACTAAGTGTAACATCAGGACTTAGATAAGGACACCCCGTATCACCATTTCTATTCAATTTGGCCTTGGAATATGTAATAAGTAAAATATCATCTGAGCTGACAGGAGGATTTGCGAATCGATGATAAAAACTACTGTGGCCTTTGCTAATGATCTACGTGCAGTCGCTCATTCTACAAGAGATGTGAGAGAAGTGTTTTTACAACTCAAGGAAGAAGAAGATAGTCTGGGTCTTCAAATAAATGAAGAGAAGACGAAATATATGCTAGTAGCCCAAAATCCAAGACCAAGAGTTAGGCAGAACATAATTATTAATGACCACAACTTCTAAGTAGTAAAAGAGTTCAAATATCTAGAGGCGGTAATCGCACCTGACAACCACATATAAAAAGAAGTCTCAGCAAGGATAGCTACGTGGAATAGAGCATTATACTCCATATCATCATTATTAAGATCTAAGCTACTAAAAAGACAATCTAAATTAAGATTGTGCATGCAAATTATTCGCCCAATTATTAGATTATGGAAGTGAAACATGGCCTCTGCCTCTCCATCAGCTGGAAATAAATATGCTGCTGGTTTTTGAAAGGAAGTTTTCAGAGTGATATTTGGTCCTCAAAGAGATGAATTGAAAGGAGAGTGGAGGTTAAATACAGTGATTTTTGATGACGCAGACGGTAGAAGATCAGTAGGCCGTCCCAGAAAAAGATGGAAGGATGATGAAGAATTGAAGTATCTTCAAATAGTAGCTTGTAGAATTATATATTTACATATTTGAAACAACGATGTTGACCATTTTATTTAATTTTAAAATTTGTGAAATCCAAATCCATCTGCAATGAGAGAAAAATTTAATACCTTTTTTACACTTTTTAAATAATTGTTTAATTGCGGCTCGCAAAAAATTTTGAATTTTGAAAAATGGCTCGGACTATCAAGGAGCTTGGCCATCCCTGAAATATAATATTGTATTTTGAATATTTTTTACACACCAACACTCTTAAGTATTCAAGTAATTTGATATGAGGATCCGATATAAGGCGATTTGCACCGATCTGTTTAATGGATAAAAATTATTGCATATGTAATTTAGCATGTTAACAATTTCAAAAAACAAGGGTTGCTCGATCTAATCTTGTTCTAACTATAATTAATTAATATGTAATTAAAAAATTACATTTTTTTTATGAATTTAAAAAAAAATTCGACCCGGGCAGGTCAAAAAGGTCTTTTGTAATTTTTCTCTAAAGTTGATCATTTTCGAGTTATAAACAAAACTGAAAAAAGAACGAAAGATGACAATTTTCAAGGCTCAAAAACACAAGTAACAAATATCTTTGTAATCATCAAGTACACAAATTCAAGTTCAAACCTTTTTCTATCAGGTCTCGATAAGAATTTTAGGCATGTTTTATTCTAAAACATATTTTTTAATTGTTAATGAGGAAGGTTTCTTATGGGGCGACGGACATTAACAGCTAAAAAATAATGTTTCAGAATGAAATAAGTCCAAATGCCTTATCAAGAACTGATAGAATAAGATTTGAACTTGAATTTAGGTACTTCGTAATTTCAAAAATGATATTTTATACTTATTGTTTTTCAGCCTTCAAAATCGTCATTTTTCGTTATTTTTTCAGTTTTAAATTGTTTATAACTAGGAAACGATCAACTTAAGAGAAAAATTACAAACGACCTTTTTTGTTTAGAATGACCTAAAAAATCTGAAATAATATCTGCCCGGATCGAAATTTTTTTTTAGAATTTGTAAAAAAAATGACATATTTTAATTATTGATTAATTATAGTTAGAACAGGATTAGATCGGGCAACCCTTCTTTTTTCGTAAGGTCGTACTTAGAGGTCGTGTACTTAGGAGTGTTCTATTTAAGAAAACTCAGAAAATACTCATTCCGAGTTTCGACCCAACCTGTATACTAAAATTAAACATTTCTCTATAATGTTAATGGTTAACAGTAGTAGACTATATTAAAAATCGTTTGAATATAAATACAAAATTTGATGTCAAATCACTACAATTCTACAGGGTGTAGATATTGCTACGAAATTAACAAAAAAACGTAATTAACTTTTAAACTACCTCGTATAATATTACAAAACTATACATTTTAAAAAAGGAAACATCGAGGAGAATCAGAAAATGTAAAAATATACAGGATGTTCCATTTAAAAAAACATAAATTTGTGTCACCCTGTCAACACGGACCCCCTTGAAAATATTTTTAAAATATGGTACTATGTGTGCCCCAACTTTTACTTAAACAACTTTTTTTCGTATCTCTTACAACAAACTAGTAATTAGACTTTGTCACACTATATGTCACACCTGTATAGGGTGTTCCATTTAACAGAAGATAAGTTTGTTCCACCCTGTCAATGGCCCTGTATATTTGAAAATGTTTTCAAAGTCTGGTCCTAGCTATGCTAAAACTTTTATGTAACTAATTTTTTTGCGTATATCTTACGACAAATGAATTGGGACTTCCTCGGACCAATCATGCGCTATGTATTTAGAGAAACTGTATTATTTTTCTTTTATCTTTAGATTAGTAAAGTTCTTTCGACTCCACTGGCTCTGAGAATTTCCAATGTTTAAAAAAAGAGGGTTAAAATATTTGTACATATAATATAGGTATATATAGATATTTATACCTTACAAAGATTTGAAATTTTGTTAACTTATAACTTTATCAAAAATTTAACATTTATACTCTTGTATAAACAGACGAAGGAGAAAAACAAGCATAAAATTTACCCGAATTTTACAAAATTGCAAAATATTTCCAGTAGTTACTTAAAGGACGTAAACTATAATGTACTTTCCCAAAAGAATTTAATATTCCCACGAGAGGTGCTTTCACCAATCTTGAATATTTCATTAAAACCGAGAGATTAAGTTAAGTAACAGAGCAAGATACGAATAAACTGTTTAAGAATTTACTGAAATGAATTTTAATTCAAATAATATTAAGGAAGGTCATCTCGTCAGATTTTCGATATAATTAAGTTTGCTTTAAATAAACGACGAGGTTAAGGTCAAAATCGCTTATTTTTGAAGAGTTTTTCATTATGATCAGACATGAAACATTATTGTAATTTTATGTATTCCTATAACTCGGAGAAGTATAAATAAGTGGACATAAATAATAAAAATATAAATTCAATAATATTCCTCTAAATTCGCATTAGTCATATTGCAATATACAGAGCGGATCTAAATTATGGAATAATTTCATTTTCTCTAAAATGGACGATTTTAGAGAAAAATTTTGTAACAGGTCGATTTTTATTTTCAAAGTACAGTAAAACCTGCCATATCCGGATCAATGTGGCGACAGACCAATCCGGATATCAAGACTACTACTTCTTTTATAGTCTCTGAAACAACGTTTTCTCCTTCATACATTCCAGTAATCAACGCCGTCAATAACTTTCGTCGATAGACACGTTTTATAGATTCTATAATACATTATTTCGCCATCTTTTAGTTCTTGTTTTAGTGCATTGTCCAACAGCAGGACTGCCTTTCTCGGTAGATTTCGGTAGATCCGGACGGCGCAGAACCGTCCGGATATGGGGAGGTCCGGATATGGCAGGTTCTACCGTACAATTTTTTGGCGTATATTTCATACTAGTGACGTCATCCATCTGAGCGTGGTGACATAATTGATGATTTTTTTAAATGGGAATAAGGGTAGTGTGGTACCTCATTTGAAAGGGTGTTCAATTCTCTATAGAGTAATATAAACATTAATATTATTATTTATACAGGGTGGCCAAAATAATAATTTTTGAATTAAATTAATTGACGAAAAAAGAAGAACGTATGCAATTTATTTAACTCAAAATACATTCTATCGCCGTCAGAAAATAGAAAAAAATATTTATTTCGGAAATAAACATTGCTTTTCGCTTAAATTAAATGTTCAAACTGCCAAGAGGTAGGTGGGAGGCTGTTCGTGATTTAATTTAAGCGAAAAGAAATGTTTATTTCTGAAATAAACATTTTTTTCTATTTACTGACAGCCGTACAATGTATCTTGAGTTAAATAAATTACATACATTCTTCTTTTTCGTCAATTAATTTAATTCAAAAATTATTTTTTTGGTCATTCTGTAAAAATATTGATATTATGGTTTATATGACTGAATAGAGAATTGAATACCCTTTCAAATGAGGTGCCACAAGACCCCTATTCCCATTTAAGAAAATCATTGATCGTCATCCATCACGCTCAGATGGATGACGTCACTAGTATGAAATATATGCCAAACAATTGTAATTTAAAAATAAAAATCGACCTGTTTCAGGATTTTTCTCCAAAGTCGTCCATTTTAGGGAAAATGAATTTATTCCATAATTTAGATCTCCTCTGTATATAATAATGTTAACGGCCAAACTCGATTTCAGAATAAACTAGTTTGGTCTAGGTCAAACTAGTTTGTCCTGAACGAGATAAGATAAACTAGTTTGTCCTTTAGCCAAACTAGTTTATCGTAAACGCGATGGGATAAACTAGTTTAGCCTAGACCAAACTAGTTGATCCTGATATGAATACGGACACTGCAGGATAAACTAGTACAGCCTAGTATAAACATTATAGTATACCCACACAGTCAAAATAAATAAAAAAACTGAATAAAATACTCTGTAGTTGGAAAATAATCATTTTTTATTATTTATTTTTCCATGGATTGCTTTGATGGAAGCTAGAATTGCGGAGTATCATTACTTTCCTGTACTTGCATCTGTTTGTGGAACAGTTTTTGTTGCAGCAGCTGCATTTGACAAAACCTTGTCCTGATCCAAATGAATCTCTCGTAGGTGCAATCTTAACGATATATTAGAGCCTTACATCGTTAAGGGTTGCAGCTACGAGAGATTCAGTTGGATCAAGACAAGGTTTTGTCAACTGCAGCTGCAACAAAAACTGTTCCACAAACAGATGGAAATGCAGTAGGTAATGATACTCCGCAATTCAAAGTGTCACCAAAAGCACTCTGTGGAAAAATAAATAATAATTTTTATAATCGAGGTATAATTTTTGCTTTCATAAAAAAAAAGCACTGAATATTTTTTATGATCTGATTGTTTGTAGGTATTACCAATAATTGTCCATTGGTTTTAACGACGAATCATTATCATAATATGGTTATTTTCCGATTATAGAGTATTTTATTCAGTTTATCTATTTCTTTTGGCTTTGTGGGTATACTATAATGTTTATACTAGGCCGTACTAGTTTATCCTGCAATGTCCGTATTAATATCAGATTAAACTAGTTTGGCCTAGGCCAAATCCTGAAATCGGTTTGGCCGGTAACATTTTTTTGTTCGGGTTTGGCCGAATGTTAATTCAAATAATATTAAGGAAGGTCATCTCGTCAGAGGAGTTTAAGGTCGTTCTGATTTGAAATTGCTTATTTTTTGAGAGTTTTTCATTAAGATCAGATATGAAAAAGTTGTAATTTTATATATTCCTATAACTGGGAGAAGTATAAATGAGAAGATATAAATGGTCTGATAGATATATCAGATATGTAATAAAAATGTATGTTCAGATACATTTCTCTAAACTCGCTTTAGTAATATTGCAATATTCGCCAAAATAAACAGAGTCAAAATTAGTATGACTATAAAATGGTTCGCTATTAAATAAAAATATTCAGCTCCGTATTTTGTATAAATCAACGCAAATATTGGATGGAGAACTAGAACAAAGAGTAATTACCAATTTTCAGCAACTACAGAAATCAATTATTGAAGATCTATATAATAATCTGCCAAATCGATATGAAGCACATTTTGAACGTTTAACTCATAAAACATAAATTCATGGGGAAATGAAAATAATTGTAATTTTTATTTCTACATTGTGCTGAAGTCAATTAAGAAAACAACAGTTATTCCCAAAAACAACTCGAAGAAACGGGAGTTGGACAATGAAAAATGAGACCATACAAGATACCCCAATTAAACTTATAAAGAAAGACAAACCGTGGTTTGTCAAGAGGTAAAAGAACTCTTTGAATTAAAACGTAAATGCTACCTGAGATATAAGAGCACACAATCTGAAGAAGCTCTCGCAGAATATGTCCAAGCAAGAAACGAAGTAAATGCAAGAATAAAATCAATCAAAAGAGAACATTGGGCCAAATTTACTAGAGATATGGACTACGACCTCTATGGTGCCCAAAAGAAAGTATGGAAAATGCTTCGGAACAGTAAAAAACAGTTAATGTGTTCGTGCAGACCAAGGGAGTGCCTATAGAGACATGGCAACAGCATTTTAAAGAGCTATATGATGGAATATAAACGAATACGAAAAACATATTGTATAAGTGTTACAATTAATGACAAAGATCAAGAAGCAAAAAAACCGAAAATCACCTGGAAAGGATGGTATACCCAATGAACTTTTACAATATGGAGGCCCTGAACTTGCAAGTAAACTGTCGCAACTCTTTAAAAAAATCTTAAACGAAACAGAAACACCAGAGGCCAGGGGAATGGCATAAGAGCATCACAGTCCCCATATTTAAAAATGGGCAAAAACTTGCCCCCAAAACTGCAGAGGAATAACCCTCTTAAATACAACGATGAAACTTTTCACGGGTATTCTTAAGGAGAAATTGGAAAGGCAAATAACTAATGCTGAAGAACAACAAGGTTTTACAAAGGGGCGGTCTATAACAGACATAAAAGAAAAAGCTATAGAGTTCGGCATGCCAGAGTATATTTGCTTCATTGATATGACGAAGGCGTTTGATAGAGTTCGCCTTGATATTAATAGAAAATAAAACACCGACCAGCATAAGAAAGATAGTCCATAACCTAAATAACAACAACGTAACCAAAGTTAGAGCAGAAGACCAGTTCGCTGAAAATATTCCAACACCGCGAGGAATTAGACAAGGCGACAGTTTAAGCCCCTTCTTGTTTAACCTACCCATGGGCAAAATCATAAACAAAAGTATCAAAAGAATTGGTATTGTATGTTACGCAGATGATGCAGCAATTTTTGCCGAATTAGAAGATTATCTTCAGAGACAGCTCTTTCAGTTCTTTAAAATAAGCCGCCAACTAAATTTGAACATTTCTACCAACAAAACTAAATGTATGACAATAGAAACAGATCCGCTCAGATGTAAGTTAGTGGTTGAGAACAACCCCATAGAACAGGTAATGCAATTCAGATATCTGGGTATAGATATATCAAGCACGCACGACCCAGTAAAGGACCTGAGGAGTCAAATCAACAAAGCATCTGCATTGTCAGGATGTCTGCGGAAGATTAGTTTGGTCAAATCCGTATATGCTCACAGATAGTAAAATTAGAATCTACAAGACGTGCATACGATCATGACATATGGCATAGACGTGCGCGAAGACACCAACAAAACAAAACAGATGCTAAGAGTTGCTGAAATGAAAACCCTAAGAACAATAGTGGGGAAAACAAGAAGATATAGAGTGAGAAATACAGACAGAGAGCAATGCAAAATTCAAGATATTGTAAGATGGGAAAGGCAGCGCAAGAGGATGTGGTACAACCATGTAAGACGAATGGATAAGAAAATAGACTCCCAAAAATTGCCCTAGAAAGCAACGCGCCCGTTCAAGACCCCTTGGAAAACCACCTAAAAATGGAGGGATAGTTGTCAGTCTATCTCACAGGAAATTAACCAGAGGCAGCTTCAGAATTAAGCAGATCGAAAGATCTCCAAGAAGTAAAAGAAGAAGAAGATATAAAGAAAGTCAACCCATGAACCGGTTATCACCACCCAGCTTTCTGCGTTTAAAGTTGAACATAGACTTCCCCTAATGTTTTTTCAGATCTGTTGGTCTTGAGCTTCCTGCAGCCGATTTCCAGCTTTTTGACGTGGTCTGTCCATCGTGTAGGTGGTCTACCTCTGCTTCTTCTGTCTGTTCGTGGTCTCCACACTGTCACTTTTTGATTTAGCGCCCGTCATTCATCCTGGTTACATGGCCTGCCCAATTCCACTTCAGCCATGATATACGCTTTATGACAGCTGTGACGCATGTCCTTTTATTTCTTCGTTTCTAACCCTGTCTTTGAAAGTCAACCCAGGAAACGACTATTCCATTCTACTTTGCGCCAATCTGAGTTTGATTGCTGTGGCCTGGGTTAACAAAAGTATTTCGGCGCGTAAGTTATGACTGGAAGAACACATTGGTCGAACGTCTTCTTTTTCGAATAATTTGACATGTTACTCTTGAAGATGTCTGTGTTAATATGCGGCACATGCTAAAGCGACTCTTCTTTGCAGTTCGGTAGTTAATTGTCCCTGGTAATTTGGATTTCATGACCTAGGTATTTATATTTATGAACCAATGCTATTTCGTTGCAGTTGACTTATGGATTTTCGCTTGGTACCAGATTTGTCATGTATTGTGTCTTTCCAAAATTTATGGTCAAAACAACTATCTTACAGGCGTATCTACGTCAGTAAGCATAGTTCTAATTTATTTTAAGTTATTTGTTATCAGAACTATGTCGTCCGCGAACCGTAGGTGGGATATTGATTCTATAGCTACGCCTTTCGTCGTCGATATTGATTCTTTTGGTGTCCTGTTCAATTGTTTGGAAGGATGTTCCAGAACTGCCGTAAAACGTTTAGAAAATAAAGTATCTTCCTATCTAATTCCTCTTTTGATTTTTATACATTTTGTATCTTTGTGTAGTCTTAGGGTCATAGTTGTATTATAGTATATATTATTAAGATCGAAAAAAAAAATTAAACGTACGCTGGCGTACTTTCCAGAGACCAAAAAGGAAACCTGAACGTCACAGAAGCCCGTTTTGGTAAAGAAAAGAAAGGAGTCGTGTTGGAGAGGTTCACTATCACAGAGTTGAAGCGGGCTGTCCATGGACAACTGCGCGTAAGATTTTATGTCGACAAGGTGTCCGTGGTAGAACTGAACAAACTGTAGTTTTATGCAGTTGTTTGACAAGAAATCTACGCAGGCTGGAAATAATAATGATTTAAAGCATACTACAATCACTTCAACGCATGAGACCGAAGAGAAATCCATGCAGACGAAAAAACATTACAGGAGTAATACATTAATAATTCCAAAGCATAGTTGACTCGATTTTAGGGGAAACTAATAAAAATAGTTGACTCAATTTTAGGGGAAACTAATAAAAATAATAATACTAATCCTGGGAATGAAGAAGCAACTTGTTTTGTTCAGAGGTAATTATTTTTGATTCACATTTGTGCTCATGTAAAAAATACAGTATGTTATTCGATTAAAATGAAAATTTAATCTACTCTTGGTACTCCACACTGGTTAATGGCTCCACCAAAGTTACACGAATTGTACACAAGAATTTGCAAAACTGAATTATTTTTTGATAACTGATGTTCATATTTCCTGTCATCCTATAGTATGCTTCTCATACTATAGGATTAAATGCAATACTTTTCTTTCATTTCTTTCGTTTTGTAAAAAATATAAATTTTGGCAAAATATTGTAAAAACTATAATTATATTGGCTATATTTTTTTCTCGTTTTCATTTAATTTAAAAAAAAAAATGGATACAAAACAACGGTTTTTCTGATTATCTTTCTCCTTGTATTCTCATCACTTCGCTGTTTAGACAAGTAACATTATACAGGGTATTTCAGCAACGAAACGTGAATCGAACAACAGAATTAAGCATTAGCTAATATCATTCATTTCGTAATACCTACTCTATCTAATATTTAGTGAGAAGTGAGATTCCTATATTAATTCCCACTGATTTATTACAAAATGATGCCACAGTTTCCTGATTTCTCTGTTTTCACTTGTATATACAATATGTATATTTCCGTTACCTAGTATGTTCTGCGAAACATAATGTTAATATCATCGACTTAGGCAGTAAGCAGAATGATTTGTTTGGCTCTTTGAGCCCTTAGTTGTCTTATGATTTTATGATAAATATATTCGATAGACACGTTAAACAGTGTCGGGGTCAGCACTCACCACATCGCCTTGTTTTACGTGTTTTATGTTTGGTAAATTTGTAAGCTATTAGTAAGCTACTCTTATTAGCTTATTTAGTCGAGGGTTGAAGCTGCTTCCTGAGCACATGAGGATGTTGTCATTCTTTTACTATGATAAATAACTTTATTTAGTTATATCCTTCCTAATTGCCTTTATTATACTATTTATATAAGGTGTTTGGTAAAGAACGGGTCATAGCTTAACCTTAGATTCATGAGGTTAAAATAGGTCCTAACTTGTCTTAGTACGAAAGTTGATAATAAGCGAAATACAGGGTGTCCAAGTTAAACTTTTATTTTATTTATTTTGAATAATTCCTGACAGGCATAGGATAACAACACGAAATTTGGTAAGTGGGTGTTTTTTGGGACGAGAAATCTAAATTCCTTACCAAAAATTATATATTGCCCAGAGGGCTCCACGTACGTCTTTTAGCGCTCATTTAATATGTTTAATTTTTTTTATACCCCACTCTACATAATTTTGTGATTCAAATTTTTATTCCCTATTATTTTTACTTACAAAAGCTACATTCATCTCAATAAACCGTTTTCGAGATAAACAAATTTTAAATCTACGATGCAAAATTAAATTTTTTGTATTTTATTTTAGTCACTAAAAACCCTACTAAATTATGTTAAACACACGGTTCTGGCTACTACCAGTGGCGTACGACGGGGGAAAGTGAATGGTTTATCCTTCCCAAATTTTAAGCCACTGGCGGAATTGCTATTTTGCTATTCCCAATTTTTAGATTTGCCAATACTTTCTATATAAAGAACATACTCTTTATTAGTAACGATAAAGTCATGAACTTTCGAGATATTTGAAGTTACAAACCAAGGGGCATAATACATTAAACAAAATAACTCTCTCCTTTCACTTTTAAATTCAGATATCTCGAAAATTAATGACTTTATCGTTATGAATGAAGAGTACATTACTTACATAAAGAGTATTGGATAATCTAAAAATTATGCTAAAATAGTAGTTCCGTCAGTGGCGTAGAATTTGGGAAAGGTCAATCATTAATTTTCCCCTATCGTACGCATTTGGTAGGGGACAGAAACGATTATTTAACATAATTTAGTAGGGTCTACAGCATGACACGGATATGTCAAAAGTTTTATTTTGTTAAATAATTTATTCTTTATTTAAAATATTAGGAACTATTATTTGCACTCGGTGCTTTAAAATTATTTGACATATTATCCTTATCATACTTAGTAGAAAGTGTAGGTACTGTACACCATACTAAATTATGTTAAATAATCGTTTCTGACTACTACAAGCGGCGTACGAGAGGGGAAAGTGAATTGCCTTCCCGAATTCTATGCCACTGATGGAACTGCTACTTTAGCATAATTTTTAGATTCGCCAATACTTGTATGTAAATGATGTACTCTTAATTCGTAACGATAAAGTCATAAAAGCTTTCGAGATATTTGAAGGTAAAAATGAAACGGCACAGTTATTTTGATTAACGTATTATGCCACTTCGTTTTTAATTTCAAATACATATCTCGAAAACTAATGGCTATTAACTAAGAATTAAAACTATATTATCTCCATAGAGAGTATTATTGGAGAATCCAAAAATTGCACTAAAATAGCAATTCCGCCAGTGGCGTAGAATTTGGGAAGGGTTAACCATTCACTTTCCCTCGTCGTACGCCGCTGGTAGTAACCAAAAACGTTTGTTAAACATAATTTAGTAGGGTGTAGCGTACCTACACTTGCTGCCAAGTATGACAAGGCAAATGGTTTTTAGTAACTACAATGAAATGCAAAAAATTGAATTGAAAGATTTAAACTGCGTTTATCTCAAAAACTGTTGAGTTTAGCGAGGTGAATGTACACATTTTTTAAGCAAAAATAATAGCCGAATAAAAGTTTTGATTTCAAAATACCGTAGTGGGGAGAAAAATTGAACGTATTAAATGAGCGCTGAAAGACGTATGTGGCGCTCTCTATGTAATATATAATTCCTGGTATGGAATTTAGAGTTCTCTCCGCAAAAACCCCCACTTAACCAATATTGTATTTTATCCCATGCCTGTCAGGAAATATTCAAAAATAAATAAAATACAAGTTTAACTTGGACACCCTGTATTTCGATTATTATCAACTTTCGTACTAAGGTAAGTTTGCTTATATCGACATATTTTAACCTCAGGGATCTAAGGTTAAGCTAGGGCTCATTCTTTACCAAACACCCTTTATTTAATTATGCGCTATATCTCTTCGTATTATGTATATTGTTTTCTCAATTCCCATATGTTTTTTCGTTTCCACAAACTTTCTTATTCGGTTGACTGATGCTTGGGTCCATTTTTCTATTTGTAAGAAACTTTTGTAAGGAACAGTTGCTGTTAGTATTATCTTGCATTATTTGGAAATTCGATTTGTTGAGGTATTTTATACGTTTCTCGATATGTTTTTCGTCTATTTCGTCTAACTGAACAGTTCAGTAGATGACATTTCACCCCTTCTGCCTTAGAGTTTACCCTGTACTATGAATTGTCTTTGATCACATCTAGAATTCATGAAAACGTAAAATTTAAAAACCTCGTTACAAACAAAATCAGGAAAAACCAGGAATAGCGGGAACAGAATGGTTTGATGAAGAATTCAAAAATATAGAAGTGGAAAACAACGCATACAGGAAAGTGTAACAAAGAAATTGAATACAGTAGTCAAAAAAATATTGTAGACGAGTCAGAAAGGAGGGTAGGAATATTCATAAAAGAAAAAAAGATCCAACAGAAATTAGATAATTCTACCAGTTACTGAATAAAAGCACAAAGGAATTTAACTAAAAAAAAAAAAGAATACAAATACGAAAAGAGATAATTCTTCTTCTTCTAGTGATGCCATCTCATTGCCAGAAGGTTGGCGACAATTTGGGCAAATCGTTCTCGATTTTGAGAAATTTTTACAAGTGATTGTGAACGCGTTTTTGATGGCCCATAGATTCGGTAACTTCTTAAATATGAATATTTCACCCAAACAATGTCAGCAATTTTATCGAATGCTTAGTTGGTTTTCAAAAATATTGTTAAGCTTTCTTGGAAATACACAGAATAACTGCAAATATAAAATACTATATTTTTGCACACCCATGTTTCTACTTTATTTTCCTTTATATACACAATTGGTATAACTTTTGAGGGTATCCTATATCTTAAAACGTTGACACAATCGACAAAATCTGGTTATTTTAGGATTCAGAGGACAAAAGTTAGTTTTACACAAGTCACAGATTTAAGACAACAAAATGGCTGTTTCCCTGTGTTATTTGTAAGTTGATTATTATTGACCTTGCCAAATGCTTTTCTCAAATCCACAAAGCACAAATACATATCCTTTGTCTCTACACCGCTGTATAAACATCTGGAGGGCAAAAACTGCGTCACTAGTTAAAAGTGCTTTGCGAAATCTAAACTGCAATCTATGTATATTTGACTCGTATTTATCATACAGTCTTCTAAATAAGGTAATGTTAATAATAAAACAGCGTTTTTTTTATCTTCCCTTACTTGAATTTTTGGCATAGTTTATAATGTAAAAATTGCTGCGTTTATCTTGTAATTGTATAGTAATCTTCTGAGTCTGAGTTCGAGATAATGAAATGATAACTTTAATCTTTAATAAAATGTGATATTATTTAAAGGTAATAGTGGACAGCTACAAAAATACAATAGAAATATTTGCACACATAATTACAAATAAACGTTGCATAATCTGGTTGCAAAACCAGGCCCATCAAATTCTTATTCTATCTGACTTTTTGGACATCATTTATGAAAAATAAGAAATGCTAAATATATGGAAATCTTCTACGTTCATAGTAATGAATTACGGGGGAAACGGGCCACCCACAAAATGGGTCATTTTTGATGTCTCGAATTTCCTAAACCTGTTGTCCGATTTAAGTGATTTTTTTAATTTGTTATAGCCTTATTCTTTAGCAATATTGCTGTAATAATACTCTTGTTAGGCAGATAAAGTGTCATTGCATACCAGGTGTACTAATCAAACTGTAAAAATCCACAAGGAAAAAGTTTTCCTGTAGTTGGCTGTATACCATGTAATACAAAAAAAAAATAAAATCCTTTATAAAAGGTATATATTTATAATCCCTAAAAAGGGCTACATCACAGAACTAGTTTTCGATTGGTTGACCAATCATCATCAGTGCTTACCTAAAATGAATATAACCTGGTAAAATAATGGAAAGATTTTGAAATTTTGACTACGATTAAGACTACAATTGAACTTACAACTTTTCTTAATCCTAGTCAAAATTTCAAAACCTTTGCATTATTTTACCAGGTTATACACATTCATTTTAGGTAAGGACTGATGATGATTGGTCAACAAATCCAAAACTAGTTCTGTGATGTAGCCCTTTTTAGGGATTATAAATATATACCTTTTATAAAGATTTTATTGTTTTTTCAATCAAACTCTGTTTTTTCTCAAAGTTCACCACACCTTGTGGAATATTCAAGCATTTATAAAATACTGAAATTAAAACCCAACTATAGCCTCAGGTTTTCTTAACATTCTGTCTTTTGATTCATTAGCTTATGTTGGATAATAAAAAAATTTAACAACTAGCCATGTTCTTCATCAAT
Organism: Diabrotica virgifera virgifera; assembly: GCF_917563875.1. NCBI lineage: Eukaryota > Metazoa > Arthropoda > Insecta > Coleoptera > Chrysomelidae > Diabrotica > Diabrotica virgifera. The sequence goes on from NC_065452.1 coordinate 114,466,101, forward strand.
ACAGGGTGTTTCTAAATAAGTGCGACAAACTTTAAGGGGTAATGCTGCATGAAAGAATAATGACCGCCTGCTTTATAAACATATGTCCGCAAATGCTTCGTTTCCAAGGTACGGGATGTTGATTTTTTTCTTACAAACTGACGATTTATTTATTGATCTAAAACTGGTTGAGATATGCAAATGTTTATGAGGTTTTTAGAGATAATAATTGCGCATTTTTGACATGCAATTAAGAATTTTATATTCTCCATTAGCGCGCATATGGGTCATATTACCCGTATGCAGGCCAATGGTGAATATAAAATTCTTAATTGTATATCAAAAATGCCTAATTATTATCTCTAAAAACCTACCAAACATTTGCATATCTAAACCAGTTTTAGAGCAATAAATAAATCGTCCGTTTGTAAGAAAAAATTCGACATCCCGTATCTTGCAAACGAAGCATTTGCGGACATATGTTAATAAAGCAGACGGTCATTATTCTTTCATCTCTATATTCTTTCTATCTCTTCAAACTTACCAAATTTCATTTGCATGTCTCAACCGGTTTTAGATCAATTAATAAATCGTCAGTTTGTAAGAAAATTTTGAGCATCCTGTTTCTCGGAAACTAAGCATTTGCGGACATATTTTTATAAAGCAAACTCTCATTATTTTTTTGTGCAAAATTACCCCTTAAAGTTTGCAGCACTTATTTAGAAACACCCTGTGTTGATGAAGAACATGGCTAGGTGTTAAAGTACCTTACCATTTTTTTATCCAACATAAAAAACAGAAGTTAAGAAAACCTGAGGCTATAGTTGGGGTTTAATTTTAGTATTTTATAAATGCTAGAATATTCCACAGGGTGTGGTGAACTTTGAAAAAAAAAACACAGATTGGTACACCCGGTATAGGTACAATGACAATTTACCTGTCTTGCAAAAATATTATTACAGCGATATTGTTAAAGAATAAGGATTTAACATATTAAAAACATCGCTTAAATCGGACAAGTTTAGGAAATTCGAGACATCAAAAATGACCCATTTTGTGGGTGGCTTGTTTTATCTGACAAGCAGTGTAGATTCTACAATTATTATTTGAAATCAAATAATACAAAATATACAGAATATACTAGGTTTAAGATAATGAAATATTTAAATTAATTAGAGTGTATAATTTGATATCATCTACAGATAATAGTGGTCAACGTTTTTGAAGAATAAACAACTTGTTTTATATATTTTATATATGAAAAACTTCTGTGTTCAAGATAACAAAATAGATAACTTTAACATAGGTAATCTATAATGTTGATAGGATGTAAAAGTAATAGGGGTCAGGTTTAAAGTTGCAAAAAATATATCCACACTAACGTATTTTATCTTTTATATGTTCTTTGAGAAAAGTATGTTAACATAATATTATATATATATATTTATAAACATTCCATGGCAAACGTAATTAATCATTGTCAATTAAACTGTGATTTTAGAAAGTAAGAGCATCAGTTGTAATTAAATATATGTACTTGTGTTGTTTAAGAGTTTTAGGTTTAGTTAGTACCTAAAATAGTTGAAATGTTTATTATAAGTGTGTCCTAGCAGCTGGTAAGCTTTATCCAGAACGGTTTCAGTGAAAGACAAATAAAGTTTGGAAACAATTTTCATTGTGCCAGGCCTGCAAACTTCGACTAGTAAACTTTCTATACTAAATACATTTGATGTTTACTGGGAGTTAGGAGGAGAAGTAAAAGCCTCCTTGGATAACAGGTGTGGAAAAAGTCTATTAGCTACGAGACTGCATATTTATACTATCATTAATATTTTATTTTATTAAACATTAAATACTTTGCTCTCGGGTTCAGCTGCATCGATTTATTTTAACACACAATGTATTGGCTGTTATAGCGTTACCTTTTAGTACAGTGCGAGAGAGAGTGGAACAATGAGAAAGGAAAGCTTCACAAAATAGACTAGATCGTAAATTACGTTTTAAAAACAAATTTACAAAGCTAGACTTTTTAGTCAGAGAACATTATATCAAATGAATAACTAACATATAATAGGTCATCTGAAATACACAAGGAAACTAATTTCATGTAGTCGGCTGTCATACTTTAAAGATATTCTTAAAAATACTATATCAAAGATTATACAAAAAATATGAATGGGACATCAGTGATTCTCAGGTAGGGTTTAGGAACAAGAGAAGCAATAGTAGCATCCAAAATTGTTACGATCCGAGGAAGGATGTGTTCCTATAATTTTTAGATTACGAAAAAGCGTTAGATTGAAAACTTGTACTGGTATCAAACGGCGCAATTAAAAATAGACAATTCTATATCCAAATCCAAGAAGGGGTGTTGGACAGGGATGTGTGCTTTCCCTTCTTTTATTTACCATTTATTTGGAAGCCATATTTCAAGAGTCTTTGGAAGGTGCAGAGAGGGGAATCAAAGTGAATGGAGTATATATCAACAACATATGATATGCTTATGATGGTGTCTTAATTTGTTACAACATAGTCGATCTTCAACAACTTGTCACTATACAGGCGAATGGGATTAGAGATTAATATCAAAAATACCAAATTCATGATCATCTCCAGAAACTTGGATGCACTTGAAAACTCCACCATAACACTGAATACCAAGTCCGTTGAAAGAGTGAGCAAATTTATATACCTGGGAACGTGGCTTTTTGAAGACTGGGCATCGGATAGGGAAGTAAAATGTCGCATTGAGCACGCTCAATAATCTTTCGTAAAATTCAGGAAGGTAATGACCTGTTCAGAGTTCGATCTTCAACTGAGACTAATGTTTATTAAGTGCTACATATGGTAGGTGCTGCTATATGGCGTAGAGGGTTGGACACTCAAAACGAGGGATATAAATAGATTAGAAGCCTTCGAAATGTGGCTTTATCGCCGTATCCTAAAGATACCAAGGACGGCGAAAGTCACAAATGTAGATGTCCTTAAGAGAATCAACCAAGAACGCCAACTTTTCGAAACCATCAAGAAAAGGAAATCGGCGTATCTGTGTCACATCATGCGAAACGAAAAATACCAGTTCCTTCAACTTATAATCGACGGTAAAATTGAAGGCAAGTGAGAAATAGGACGCAAGAAAATGTCCTGGTTCCGAAACATAAGGCAATGGGCAGGGATTAACGACATACAATATCTGATACACATTGCAAGAAACAGAGAGTTAATGGAAAATGTGATCGCTAAATCCATTAGTGGATTTGTACCTGAAGAAGAAGTCGACTGTATACCATAAATCACAACATTTTATTCAAAATCCTTTATAAAAGGTATATTTTAAAGACATTTCAAAGTGCCATTTCTTATTGTTTAATGAATGTTGATAATGAGCTGTCAGTAAGAAATAAAATAAAAAGAAATTACAACAAAGACTAGATGAGTGGAGACAAGTTCTTGAATAAAGAGTTTACACAGTAGTAGGACAAAAACAAAACAAACATAGCCGAACTGAAATAGACAAGAAACGAGAACTTTTTAACACAGTGAAAGTTAGAAAATGATCACACCTAGAATACGTACTGAGAAATAATAAGTAAATATGCTAAACTAATAATGAAGGAAAACATCGAGGGAAAGATAGGACTAGGAAGGAAAAGACTATCGTGGTTCAGAAACAGCCGACAATGGACAGGGATCAATTTTGAACAGCTAATAAGAGCAGCTGAAGACAGAGAAAAGTTTGCAATTGTAGTAGCCAACCTCAATTGAGGAGAGGGACTAAGACGGAGAAGGAGGAGAAAAGATCTATATCTAAAAATCAATAGAATAAGGTACAATAAAAGACTATAGAGAAGACATAAAAATATTTAGATTTTAATCGCAATCGTGAAAACAATATAAAATCTTCAGGAAAGTATAGATAAGATTTAATGATCTCGGATATATATACCGAACAACTTTACCAACAGGGCAGGTCCAGAGAGAACTGAGGCTTAAATAATATGCTATAATAATAAAAGAAAATTGATTTAAAAATATTCCCAATAATTTTGTCTTGGAAATCTTTTCTAATACTAACAAGTCACAGTCGAGTAGTGTATTTTTCCTCAAAATTCATAAAATTAATTTGTTTCTCATTAGAGCCAAAGTGTTAAGTTCGAAACTAACGATGTACAATCAGTCTCTATATGTTGCGTATGAAAGCGAAACATGGACGCAATAAAAAGGGAAATAGATAAATTGCTGGTATTTGAATGTAAAATCCTTCATATGATATATCGCCCTTGCAGAGATAGCGTAACAAACGAATGGAGGCGCAGACACAAAAACGAGTAAGAGTCTCTCTTCGGAAAGGAAAACCTAGTGAGATATATCAGGGCCAATAGACTAAGATGGGCAGGACATGTGATAAGCAGTAACGACAATCACCGTATAATAAACAATTTGTTTCGAAATATCAGATGGGAGAAGGTCTGCAGAACGGCCTAGAAAAAGGATATAGTCAGAGAGGATCTCTAGAGAAAATGGGAGTGAGACAATGGGAAATAGTGGCACAGGAACGATAAACATGGAAGGCAAGTTGTAATACCAGTGATGATGATGACCATGATAATACGAGAGACGAAAGAGAGGATCTTAGATGAGATAGACCTTCAGAAACATGTTGAAATCAGCAGGAAGATCTCTCTCTCTCTCTCGTTCCATCCCTCCTTGTGGAGTATTGGGCGCTTATGCGTTTCTTGGCCAAAAGTGTAAGATTGCTCTCTGGCCGGGACAGCGCATCTTCTTTTGTTTTTATTATCTGGATAAATTGTGAACTAATTCCCTCCACTCTCTTCTATCTTTTGCTCTCTTTTTTACTTCGCCCCATCTTAGTCCAATTTTTTCGAGTTCTCTCGTTGTTGTTCTTTTCCAGCTGTTGTCTGGTCTGCCCCTCTTTCTTTTCCCCTCTGGTTGGTATTTAAGTGCTTGTCTTACTATGCAGCTTTGGTCTTTCCTCAAAGTGTGGCCAATCCATTTCCATTTTTTTTCCTTGACTGTAGTAGGTATGTTAGTTTGCTTTGTCCTTCCCCATAGTTCTGTATTAGTTATTTTGTTTGGCCAGTATATTTTCAGGATTTTTCTTAGAGATCTGTTTACAAACGTTTGTAGTTTTTTAGTTGTATTTTCGTCCTGTTTCCATGTTTCTGCTCCATAGAGCAGTATACTTTTAATGCAACTATTAAAGATTTTAATTTTTGTTGTTTCCGATATTTCGTTTGTTCGCCAAATTCTATTTAAAGCGTTGAATGCGTGTCGCGCCTTTGTTATTCTCGTCTGTATATCCTTTTTGCACCCCCCGCTCCTTTCCATGACAGATCCCAGATATGTGAACTTATCTACCTCTTCTACTTCTTTACCGTTTATCATTATTTTATTATTTGGATGGTTATTATTTTTTAGAAGTTTAGTTTTTTCTGTGTTTATTCGAAGTCCGACGTTTCGGAGTACTGTGCCAATTTGTCAATTTTTACTTGCATATGATTTCGGTGTTCAGTTATCAGGCAGATGTCATCTGCAAATTCTAGATCTTCTAACTGTTTGAAAAGGTTCCACCTGATGCCTGTTCGATCGTCGATTACTTTTCTGATTACCCAATCTATCATAATAAGGAATAGGGTAGGGGATAGTACACAACCCTGTTTGACTCCACTTTCTATGGATATTTCTTCTGTTACTTCACCTGAATAAAGTTTATGATTTTTAGTAGTATCCCATATAATCTAAGGATTTTCCACATCTGTGCCCTATTTACACGGTCAAAGGCCTTTTCGAAGTCGATAAAACTCACATCTATATCTTTATTCCATTCATTTGTTTGTTCCAAGATAATTCTAAGGGTGCAGATGTGATCAATAGTGGAATTGTTGGAACGGAAGCCTGCTTGGTTGTTTCTCAGTTTTTTTTATCTAGTTCCGGCTTCAATCTTTCCAATATGATTTTGGTCAGCACTTTGGATGTGGCACTTAGTAGTGTTATTGCACGCCAATTGTTGCATTTGCTCAGGTCTCCTTTTTTGGGTATTTTTATAATCAATCCCTCTTTCCACTTCTTTGGCAATTCTTCGTCCGTCCATATTTTATTCAAAAGTGTATGTAGCATCTCTACTGACTGCTCGGTGTCTGCTTTTATTATGTCAATGGTATATTGTCGATTCCTGCGGATTTGCCATTTTTTAGTAGTTTTAGGGTGTTTCCAATTTCATCCCTTGTAATTTCTCCAGTATTCACTTCTAGCTCTGGTGCTTCTACTTCATCTTCTATGATTTGAGTTATTTCATGCTTAGCATATATCTCTTCGAAGTATTCCTTCCATCTTTGTATTATTTCTTTCTCATTTTTTATTCTATTTCCTTGTTTATCCTTTACTTCTCGTATGTTTCGTTGTGCTTTTCCTGTTAAGTTTCGTATGATTGTATATTGTGTTCGTAAGTCGTTTTCTTTCGCTGCTTCTTCTGATATATGTATATCATCTCATTTATATAGTTTCTTTTATCTTTTCTGGCTTGTTTTTTTACTTCTGCGTTTTTTGCCTTGTATTTCCTTTCAAGTGCCCTCTCTTCTTCCGAGCCTTCCTTTTGTAGAATTTCTTCTTTGATTTTTTTTTTCTTCTATCAGTAGTAGAGTATCTTTGGTAATCCATTTTTTATTTTGTCTTCTTTTTAGTCCGATTGTTTCTTTTGCTGTATTCATCATCACTTCTTTAAAATATTTCCATGTTTCTTCGACTGACTCTCCAGTTTGTTGTGATACTGTTCGGTTAATTGCCAGTTTCTCACTGAATTTATTTCTTATACATTCTTGTTTTAGGGCATCAACGTTATACTTGTTCCTTCTGCTGATTTTTTGGTTTTGATCTCTGGCTAATTTCATTTTTAGTCTCGCTTTGATTAGAATGTGGTCTAATCCCACATCAGCACCGACAGGCTGTTTCTACCATTGCAGGCGTCATCAGCAGCGTTCGTTAGCGTGCACTCCTCTCCAGCAGGAAGATAATACCATTATATTGAGACGAGTGGAGAAGAAAAGATTTATATTCAAAAATAGATAGAATAAGGCACAGTGAAGATATTATAAGAATATTTAGATTTTAAGCACAATCAGTGAAAACAATATAAAATCTTTAGAACAGTCTAGACAAGATTTAATGATCTCGGATATATAACGAAAAATTTTCCTAACATGGCTGGTCCAGAGAGAACCTATAATAATAAAAGAAAATTAATTTAAAAATATTCCCAATCATTGTATCTTGGAAATCTCTTCTAAGCACAGTCGACTAATTTATTTTTCCTTGTTAAATGTGGAAACCAGCCTTCACAGTTCTCAGTATTTTATTATCTATTTCAGAGGACCATAAAGTTTATAAAATTAATTTGTTTCTCATGAGAGCCAAAGTATTCAGTTCGAAACTAACCTAATGATGTACAATCAGTCTCTGTATAAGTACTTGGTTTTAAAATTCGGGCACTATTAGCCCCGTTTTAGTTTAAAATTGTTTCAATACGACTCTATATTTCGCAGTAATTGAATTGAATTGAACTAACATTGACATTGGAAAGTGCATTAAAAATAATTCCTAGAAAGTATAAAACTAATGTATTTCACCGAAATGGAAATTATTTTGAAACTACGCCTCACTGATGATGACTCCAATTGAATCGCTTATTATATAAAGGGAATACGCCCACTTCCGTACGAAATTAAAGTGAGATAAACATTTTGTTAAACAAACGTCCACGGATTGATGAGTCTATAAAGGAAATTTGTATCTCTCACCGTACGCGAAATATCGCACGATAAAATTTTTGTTGAGCGTATAAAGGGAACTAGTCCGGGACTGATTACCTTTATACAATAATTCTTGTGGCGCCACCATCGTTTGTGACACTTTGTCGTTTATTTTATTACTTCGGTTAGCTTACGTTAGTTAGTCTTACGATGTATTTTAGGTCTTGTTTGTAATAATAAACCTTTTTTTATAAATAAATTTCTAATTTAACTGTAGAGAAGCAGTACTATTACGTCTTTTATTCATTGATTGTATAAAGGAATCAAGTCCCAGCCTTTAAAAACGACTTTTTGACCTTAATCGTTTTCAAAGACAAGTTTGCTGTATCACATGCCACTCTACTAGTCCCCTTCTACATTTCATTTGTAGAACAAAATTTGATAGATCATCAAGTTTCTAAACTAAATAATTTTTTTCGTTTTTTTTTTAAACTAAGTATTGTGGACTTATGCCCTTTATACAATAAGCGCTTCAATTAGAGTTTGGTTTTTATTCACAGCACACCACGGGCCCTTTTGACGAATCCAAGAGTAGGAAACGTACGTAAACGGATATTGGCGGTCTCTGAAACAAATTAAATCTTAACTCTTTTCCATTAAATATATTTGTCTTTCCTGAAACCTTTTTTACTCCTTAAAAAAGAGTATTTCAGTCCTATGAATTATTTGACTTATGCTTTAATAAGAAGTTTTCATTATTTTAGGTACTGAACTGTTTGGAATAGGGGTAGTTGGTGTGATTTGTATACTTGTTCGCGCCCGCTATTCTAAAACCTCTAACATGAACGAACCACCCTAGCTGCTAGGCGTGCAGTATTTGTCTAGACGACAATTATTGACGAAAACCACTAGTGATTGTTATTGGTGTGTGTACAATAGACTTATTGTCGGTTTCAAAATACAGTTAAAATTTATTCTGCAATAACCGTAAGTTTAGTGCAAATATGCCTACATAAATTCCTTTAACTGCGTAAGCAAAATTATAAAAAATACCGTATGTAATAGTGACATTCTAGATAGCTGTATCACAAGGGTCATCTTGTTAACCTTATATTTTTTATTCCTAAACCTTTTTTGTGTCCAAAAGTCAAAAAGCACAAAATACAACATTTATCAATATTTACAATTAAAAAGAGTCCGGTGTGTTGTAAAACAATATTCTATAATGTGTAAATAATATGTGACAAGGAATATTCACTCCTCGTCTAACCCGCCATTCTCTGACACGTTTTCGCTATTTTTAGTTCTTCAGACAAAACTTGCTGAAGAGAAGAGTCAAAGAGCATATTATTATTTTCTTATATCAGTGGTTATAAAAATAAATCAAGCAAAAACTAAATATCTAACCAACGAATCTATAGATATAAATGGAAATATAACTCTGGACAACAATAACATAGAAAAAGTTGAGTCGTATATATACTTGGGACAAAAAATAAAACTGTCTAAAGGCTGGTTTAAAGAGATGTTTAAGATGTTTCTTAGCATGGGCAGCATTTGGTCGATTACAAACAGTATTTAAATCAAACTTGCCAAACACTTTAAAAGCAAAAACGTTCGATCAGTACGTGTTGCCAGTTCTGACATACGGAACCGAAACTTGGGCTTTTAACAACAGCATAGTCAACAAACTTAAAGTGACTCAGGGAGCTATCGAACGGAGAATGCTCAACATTAAGCTCAGTGATCGCAAGTCCAATGAAGAGATAAGAAGGCGATCAAAAGTACACATAGGAAGAATTGAAGACAACCGCTGGACAAAGCGAATTCTCGAGTGGCGACCAAGGGCAAACAAAAGAAGTAGAGGCAGACCTAAAACAAGATGGACTGATGACATCAAGCAAATGGCTGGCCAAGAATGGATGCAAAAAATACCAAACAGATATGAATGGACACACCTAAGGGAGGCTTACATCCGACTTATATATAGACAAAAGACTTATAAATTGTAAACGTCACATATTAAGGATGTACCAGAAAGAATTTCCAACAAGAAAAGTTTTCGGAGTTAAATAATTGTTTACTATTTTAATTTTATTATAATGGTGGATTCTATATCTGAGACTTTTCAGTTCATTTATTAATGTTTAAATAATTATTCTGTATTCGAAAGGCTTTTAGGAATAAAAAATCGTCTTTTCCAAAAAAACTGATAATAATAGACTAAGAGTAATAATACAGGGTAATATAATACAGGTAAAATTTGCTAATCATTTTAGGCACGATAAAACAATATAATTTAAATAGTAGAACCTAAAAGAAAACGTATGAACACTGTGCTGTCAGTTTTTAGTGGCACATGCGTCGACAGTGGCGCATCAACCTTTTCACTTATGGACGGGATAAATAAATTAAAAGGTACCCTCCCTCACTTCCAGAATTCAATTGTTTTCATTTTTTTAAGTTCTATGTGATTAAAAAATAAGACGCAGCGTAATTTTAATCTCTCACCCTTTCCCCTTCACCCACCATCAAAAACTTCATATTTTGTTTTTATTGTTTTTTAGGTGGGATGCAATCAATTTTAAAATTTCAAAAAATTCATAGGCTTAGTTGAGAGGCTTTTACAAAACACGTCTATTTTTTTTATAGATTCGTAGGTTTAGCGTACATAACCTCAAAAAAATAATCTTTTTTTGGAAAAAAGCATATAACTTTTTTTGGAGATGGTTGGAAGTCTGATTTTTTTCTATTTTTTGTATTTTATCAATTACTATGTTTTTAATTTTTTTCAGATTTTTCCGTAATGTTCGCCACTTTCAAAAATCCAAAAAACTGTTTTATTACGGGTTTTGGGGATTTTCCCTAGTTTGTAGACTTCAAAATAGATCAAATCAATTTTTTTATAGGTAATATGTAAATTGAAATAACGGAGTACTTTACAACATTTAAAAATGGAAAAAACAAGTTCAAACCCTAAAAAACTTTTTTTTTGGATTTTTGAAGGTGGCGTGCATTACGGAAAAATCTGAAAAAAATAAAAAACATAGTGTTTAATAAAATACCCAAAATAAAAAAAAACTAGACCTCCAGCCATCTCCAAAAAAAGTTATACGTTTTTCCAAGAAAAGATTAATTAAATTTTCCAATTAAAAATTTTTTGAGGTTATGTACACTTAACCTACGGATTTATCAAAAATAGACATGTTTTGCAAAAGCTTCAACTATGCTTACGAATTTTTAAAAATTTTAAAATTGATTGCATCCCACCAAAAAAAAATTAAAACGAAAAATTTTTTCAAAAAGTTTTTGATGGTGGGGAGGGGGGTAGGTGTGGTGGGTTAAAATTACGCTGAGTCTTATTTTTTAATCACAGAACTTAAAAAAATTAAAAAGATTTAATTCTGGGAGTGAGGGAGGGTACCTTTTATTTTATTTATCCCGCCCATAAGTGGAAAGTTTGACGCGCCACTAAAAAGTGACGGCACAGTGTTCATACGTTTTCTTTTTAGACCGGGAAGTATCGTCGCCCCCGCAAGCAAAATTATTCCGATTAGATTTTTTTGCACAAACTTACTCAAAACGAGGTCCTTATGACACATCCACAGGGTGCTGGACGGTGTCGTGGTCGAAAAATTATTTAAACAATTTTTTTTTAAACAAATTCACAAAAATAATTTTTTCATTGCGAACGATATTTTTTAGATAATTTGGATTATTCTGAGCAAAAATGGTATCTTGTGATTTTTCTCTAAAATTGATTGTTGTCGAGTTATAAGGCCATTTTCGCATTTTTCAAATTTTAAATCGCGTATAACTCGACAACAATCAATCTCAGAGAACAATCACAAGAGACATTTTTTGCTCAGAATATCCCACATTATCTTAAAAAAATTTGTTCGAGATGAAAAAATTATTTTTGTGAATTTGTTTAAAAAAATTGTTTAAACAATTTTTCGACCACGGCACCGCCCGGCACCCTTTGGATATGTTATAAGAACCTCTTTTTAAGTAAGTTTGTGCAAAAAAATCGAATCGGAATAATTTCACTAACGGGGGCGACGATACATCCTGGACTATAGCGCTAATTGTTAATAATTAAAAATAACAGCTTTGTAATAAAATAATGACAAAAATCTCTTCAGGTCCTTAAAGAAGGGGGTTGAAACTTGATTTGGTTACTTATTGAATTTTATAATAATTATTTTTAATCGAGTTATTAAGCCATGAAAATGGCCATTTTCGCATTTTTCAAATTTTTAACCGCATATAACTCGACAACAATCAATTTTAGAGAAAAATGACAGGAGCCTTTTTTTGCTCAGAATGATCCAAATTATTTTTGTGAATTTGTTTAAAAAAATTGTTTAAACAATTGTTTAAACCATTTTTCGACCACGGCACCGCCCGGCACCCTGTGGATATGTTATAAGGACCTCTTTTTGGGTAAGTTTGTGCAAAAAACTCGAATCGGAATAATTTCGCTAGCGGGGGCGACGATACTGCCCGGTCTATTTAGGTTCTACTATTTAAGTCATAGAGTATTATCGTGCTTAAAATGATTAGCAAATTTCACCTATAACGGCTCCTAGTCTATAAATGCCAGAAGAAATTTACGTGGCATATCTATAAACATTGAATAAAACCTATTTTACCGAACTAAGTATTTGAATGAGTTGTTTCGGCTCGTATCTTGCGACCGACAATAAGGGGATAGTTGTCTTATCTAAATTGTATTTCTATAGAATGCTAACTTGAATCATTTTACTCCGAAGGATGCACGTATATCTTGAAAAGCAATCGATTTTGCTCAAGTTTAGTCTATTGGAAGGTAGAAGTGATATACAATGCTCGTTTAGATGACAAATAACCTACTATTTGTTTTGTCTGTCAAATATTTGTGCTTGGGACTAAGATAGACGGTTTAAATAACCAATTCTCTGTAGATAATCACGGGAAACTTCTCTGCAGTGAAGACGTTCTTGAAAGATTGTTACTTGAATTTAGACGGAGAATTTAGTTTCGCTGAGAAATAATTAGTATTTATGAAAAAATTCAGCTGCTTATGAATAGTTTAATTAAAATGTTCAATCTAATCAATTTAAACTTACAGACGAAAATATGCATTAAGCTTTGTTTTCTTAAACATAAAGTTAAAAATAATAGTGGTTTTATGACTCAGGTTTAAAATACTATTTACCATTTTAATTTTTATTAAATTGGTGGATTCTGCATCTGAGACTCTTCAATTAATTCTGATCTCCTTCTGGCCAATGTTGGCCTTATGTAGTAGTTCCATCATAATATCATGCTTAACATTCCCACATGTTTTCTCGTAGTCTATGAAGGTGAGGTAGACATCTTTTCGTTGATCTAAGCAGTTTTGTATTAAGGTATTCAAATATAAAATTGCCTCTCTTGTTCCTATAGTCCTCCCTTAAAACCAAATTGTGTTATCCCGCTAAGTTCTTCTAGTATCTTGTACATTCTTGAGTGTAATATCCTAAGGAAGAGTTTCAGCAAGTAGCTCATTAAACTGATTAAGAGGTGTGATAAAGGATACCGGGATCAAATCTATAGGGATAATTAAGAATCAGAGTTGGAAATAGCACCAGATTCAATGCAGTCTAAATATAATTTCGAAAAGCAGTTTGCCTTCATTTTTCCAAGGAAGGACGAATGGGAATCAAACAAAACGAATCTTATAATGGCAGATCAATGGTGGTATCCTGACCGCTATAAAACCGAGCTGGAGTATACGAAGGAAAACCAAGGCTAAACCTTAATGAAACCTAGGTAATAACCTCGAGTATCTTGGGACTGTCTTCAGAATCTGATTCGGATAGGAAAAATTAGCAAAATAAGTTTACTCTTGGTGCCTGGGTATACTGGTATTGAAGGTAACGAAAAAGCGGACCTATTTGCAAGGGGAAGGACAAAATATACATTTATAGGCTCCGAAACTCTCGTTAGTATAGCAGGAAGCACAGCTAAAAAACAATATCGGACTGGGTGGAACGTCCATTGATATGAACAAATGGGTTTCAAACCTTCGAAGGCTTTTATACATGAACTTTTGAAGAAGAAATCAAAATATCTACTAGATATGATTAGGAATGATCTAAAAATTATCGTAGGTCTCCTAACAGGAGCCGCCTCAAGAGGTACCAGAACAAAACGGACTGACAAAAAGTGCGAATTGCAGATTCTGTCAGGCTGATGACAAGACGGCGGAACACGTTGTGTTCCGCCGCAATTGTTCAGAATTGCATAGGATAAGGGTCAGTACATTTGAGCATTATTAACTCGAGCCCTACAATGCCCTACTCAGCCTGCTACAATTTTGTAGCAGTGTCACCTAAAGAAATAATAGACTCTGTTAAAAACTCTGAGATGTAGTGACAATATGTACTAAGATGCAAATTGGAGCTCGAGGGTCAGATCATAGAAGAAGTAATGAAGTTTAGATATCTAGACATTGTACTATTTAGCTACGGAAAGCTTGAAACAAAATTGGAAGATCAAGTAAATAGAGCAAACAGAACCGTTGGTTGGCTGAATGAAAATATGGAGAAATAAACATATTTTGAAAGAAATGAAAGGCAGAATTTACGAAATACTTATCAGACTAATAATGACATGCTCGGCAGAAACCCGACCTGAGATATATAGAACAAAAGAATGCTAGCAACAGCTAAGATGAAAATCCTTAGAAAAATCGATTTTAAGACACTATGGGACAGAGCAAGAAGTACAGATATACGATGGAGGTGCATATTGGAGAACATCAAGGACTGTGTAAGAAAAATAAGAGTAGAATAGAATGACCATAATAAGCCGAATGACAAAAAATAGAGCAAAAATAGAGCAGTTCAAATGACAAAAAATAGAACAGTAAAGACGGCGATAGACAGTTCTCAAATAGGTAGACAATCAGTGGGACGATCACAAAAATGATGGAATGACAACTTACTGGCATACATATGAACTATTCTCATGTAAAAATCAGTTCTTAAAACGGATAATTTTCTAGAAATATATTTTATAGCTCTACAATTTTTTTCTTGTGGCGCTTCTATCTTATAGTCCAGAAAAATAAGGTTTTTTCGGGACACTTGAGCAGCCAGGTTGCAAATGAAGTTTTTGCGTACTATATACCTAATACATTATAAATACAAAAATGCCTGTCACAGTTCGGACAAGAAACTTAGTTATTAACAAATAAGGGTCAAAAATGGCAGTTTTTTCGTTTAAATCCCTACAGGTAAAAATAGGGTAAAAAGATATATTATTTATAATAATTCTTCTTTTAGTAGATGCGCCAAGG
Organism: Diabrotica virgifera virgifera; assembly: GCF_917563875.1. Classification (NCBI taxonomy): domain Eukaryota; kingdom Metazoa; phylum Arthropoda; class Insecta; order Coleoptera; family Chrysomelidae; genus Diabrotica; species Diabrotica virgifera. Next base: position 114,481,173 of record NC_065452.1, read on the forward strand.
TTTAGAATGGCACTTTTTGAATTTTGGTTCGATCATTTTTTGCTTCGGAAATTGCAAAATAAAACTAAAATTTTAAATATAAAAAATGTGCTATAATTTTTGCGAAAATGACCTTAAGACTTTCATATTGCATGAAAAGTTGAGTCAAACATTCCCTATAATGCACAAAAATATTTAAGGTGATTTGTCAATTAGTTTACATTTTATTCAATTTGTTTTTTCGCAATGTTATTGTTCAGAAAATAATAATGATACAGCAATTCTGTGGGAACTACATACAAGAAGAATAGTTATATTTTCAAAGTGTTGAAAAAAATCATTAAAAAGTCGTTACTATCACCCCGAAAACAGTTTAGTAAAATAGAGTCATTTTTGGCTTATAAACAATTTGAATAGCTTTGTTAATATTGACTATAGAGTATATCTACTTTAGGATTTCGAAGGCTGGTATTTTTACACGAATTTTCTGAAAAAAACTTTTTGCCTAGGTTAATTGGGGTCAAAGTTAGCCACTTTTATTATTTAATTCAGAGTTACTTCTATATACATCAAATTCTCCTGTAACAGTGTTAGTTACCTTCAACTTCGAAATGGCTCTAGTTAAGTTGCTTAATTGTTATAAACAAAGTAGCCGTCAATTAAATAAAAAAGTGGCTAACTTTGACCGTAATTAACCCAGGCGAAAAGTTTTTCTTCAAAATTTCGTATAAAAATACCAGTTTTTCAAATACCATTGTAGTTTTAGCCTACAGTCAATATTAATAAAGTTGTTCAAATTGTTTATAAGACAAAAATGACTCTATTTTAGTAAAATGTTCTCGTAGTGAAAAAAATGAGTTTATAATGATTTTTTTAAATGGGTTGAAAACATGGCTATTCTTCTTTCATGTTGTTTCCACAGAACTGCTATATCATTATCATTTTCTGAACATTGCGAAAAAAGCTCTTTGAAATAAACAAATTGAATAAAATTTAAACTAATTGACGAATCATCTTAAAAATGTTTGTGCATTGTGTGGACTGTTTGACTCAACTTTTCGTGCAATATGAAAGTCTTAATTTCATTTTCGCAAAAGTTATAGCAAATTTTTTATTTTCGAAATTCTAGTTTTATTTTGCAATGCCCGAAGCAACAGATGATCGGAACAAAATTCAAAAGGCGCTATTTTAAATCTTGGCTCATCTACTAAAATAAAAATATTATAAATCAGATATTTAATTACCCTATTTTTACCTGTAGCGATTTAAACGAAAAAACTCCCATTTTTTACCCTTGTTTGTTAATAACTAAATTTCTCGTCCAAACTGTGACGGGCATTTTTGTATTTATAATGTACTTATTAGGTATAGAGTACCCAAAAAACCCATTTACAACCTGGCTGCTCAAGTGTCCCGAACATGGTATATTTTTGCCTTATTTCCCTGGCGTATTATAGTAGTTAGTTATCTGGCCTTCGATACCTTTGATATAAATTCAATTTTATGTTTACCTTTCTACACGTGTGAAAGTTTTTTGTCAGGCATTTGTATTTGATAACAGTTTATTTTCTAGACAAATTTCTTCATTGTTTCTTAAACTTTCTTAAATTAGATCCTTTTCTACTTCTCTTCACTTTTTCTCGTCATCAATTTTATGTTGTCCTTATATATTGTAAGCTTTATTTCGCTTATAACCCCAAAAAGCTAAATTATCACAATGTTCATACAACATTTGCTGAAGCTACCGTTTATCCTCAAAAGAAATACACGAATTTCATTCCGACGTTAATGTAAATTTACTTTGTAGCCAGTAACTGTATAAAATCTTTAATTGAAAACCATATGAAATTATGCACTGTGGTAGATTGCAAATTTAAAAAATTACGAGTAGTATACACACCTGCGACCTACTTTACGAAAGGGACATACTTTTAAATTTACAAGGGCCGTTTATTTCTCAAAGCAGAGCTTACACAACATAAAGAAAAACTGGTAATTGGAAATAGCAGCCAGCCCGCAGCTAGATCCTTCAGGAAAATATAGGCCCTCGTAATAATTTTTAAGTTATACTGATTTATATCTATGAGCAATATTTTTAATTTTTCTATACTTTTGTGGGGAGGGTTTACCCCATAAAATTTTATGACTGAATTTAGCACTGAATTTTTTCAGATTCTTTTGATTTCAGGGGCCCCTTCTATGAGCCTTAGAAGGCCCAAAAATAGCCATTTTTAACACATTTTGAAGAATTTTTTTCTCACCGAAAAAGATTTAGAAAACGTCATGTTTTAGCTGCTGATGCCTACTTTTCATGTGAATTTTTTCAACTTGTCAAATGTCAAGGCGCACTTTTGGCAAAAATTAAAGCAGGCCCATTCTTTACCAAAAATTGCCATATTTAATCAGCTCTAAAACAGCTTTTAAGTGCATTTTTAGGTACAAACGAATCTAAAGATCTCGGAAAGCTCTATAAAGATGTTCGTTAAGTTTTTTCGTGATTCATAGCTTTTCGAGCTACGAACGTTTGAAAAGTGACCTTTAAAAAAGCGCGTTTTTTTCACATTTTCAAAGTAGTGCAACTTTTTTTTACCAACTCCAAATTGCACAAAAATTAATTTTGAGGTAGTTTTTGACATGTGTTACAAGAGTTCTAAAAGAATTTGTTTACTTATTTGCTTTTAAACCACTCCTCTAAACCTCTAAAATCTGGAATTTTGATAACTTCGTAAGCTAATATACCTTACCCCGTTGACCTTTCTCGCTACACCAGGGGCTATTCAGCCCTTTCATAGATCACGTATTATAAAAGTAAAAAAAGACGTTTAATTAAAGCTCTAGAAGAAGTCTCTAGCGTTTATGAAACCAAAGTTATGACCATTTAAAAATTTAATTGAGTTGAAAGTCCATATTCCATATTGTGAGGCCGTTCCTGTATAAAAAAATTAATCATCTTTTTTGATCCGGAAAATATTTTTTTTAGATTACTTGGATCATTCTGAAAGGTCTCTTGTCATTTTTCTCAAAAGTTGATAGTTTTCGAGAAAGGCGCGATTTAAAATCTGACAATAAATGAGAAAATACGCATATTCGAGGCTTGAAAACTTTTATGTCATTTATTATTTTTGAGGTTGCCAAGTACCTAAATTGAAGTTTTAATAATTATCTTCTAGATTTTAATGAGTAAGCAGGGCATATTTCAATATATACCTTTATTTTTTAATTGTTAATTATGAGCGTCCACGTGGCTATTTAGCTACCTAGCCGACTCGCATAAATAACAAATTAAAAAAAAAACGGCTATATTAAAATAAACCCTGATCACTCATCAGAATCTTACGGCAGAATGTTTAAACTGCAATCTAAGTACTTGGCAACCTGAAAAATAATACATAAGAGTTTTTATGACTCGAAAAGGCGTATTTTCGCAATTTTCAGATTTAAATCGCTTCTATCTCCAAAAATTACAAATTTTAAGAAAAATGACAAGATACCTTTTTATTTAGAATGATCCAAATAACTTAACACAACGATGCAGAGACATAAATGTAGATGTGTATGCATGTTTTATTGATTTTCGAAAAGCACTTGACTGCGCTAACCATCAAGAGATGATCGAAATTCTATGAACAACTGGAATTGACGAGCAACATCTGCGAATTATCTCAGAACTGTATTGGCACCAAACAGCAACAATTGAAATAGATCACACAACATCCGAAGATATACAAATCCGACGAGGAATACGACAGGGTTGCGTCTTATCACCGCTATTATTTAATCTGTATTCGGAGTCTATATTCAGAGAAGCATTAGACGAGGTCCAAGGTAGAATCAAGATTAACGGAACCAGCATAAACAACATCAGGTACGCCGATGACACCGTCGTAATAGCAAGCAACATACAAGAACTACAAAAATAATAAATGCTGTAGTTCGTCATAGCGAAATGATTTGTTTACACTTACACTTAAAAGTTTCCAAAACTAAAATTTTAGTATTCTTCAAGACACCAATAAACGTATATTTGTATGCCAAGGGACAATAGAGCAGGTAACGTTCATAAAATATTTGGGAGCAACTGTCAATAGCCAGTGCAACCCAAAAAAAGAAATTCTATCAAGAATCGAACAAGCGAGGAAAACACTCATGAACATTAAAACATTTTTTAGAAGATCAGACCTTAGTCTGGAGCTAAGAATTCGAATGATCAGATGTTATATGTTTTATGCCTTGGTATATGGCTGTGAAAGTTGGACAATGGACTCTGAAACAGAAAAGAGAATAGATGCGTTTGAGATGTATGCATACAGACGGATGCTGAGAATTCCATGGGTACAAAAGGTTCCTAAAAATGAGGTACTTCGGCGCATGAACAAACCAAAAGAATTACTAAGATAATCCAAGAAAGAAACACACAATACTTGTTCCATGTGTTGAGAGGGGAAAGATATAAACTACTTCAAACCATATTGGAAGGTAAAGTAGGGTAAAAGAGGGTAAGAGAGTACGCACTTAGTTTATTTTGGGTTGAAACTTGAAATCATATTTTATTAGGTTTAAATAAAAAACATCCCTGTAAAAAATTATTTTGAAAAAGTGTCATTTGCGTACTCTTGAGCTCCAGGGAGGCTAAGAGTATGAATGAGTTAGGGTAAAAGTACGCACTAGCTAAGAGTCTTACAATGGTCGCAAACGAAAGGCCCGCTTCCTTCATACGCTGAACAGGCCTCATGCCATCATTCTGCACATATTCCACATTGAATCCAATTATCATTAAATGACTGTCCACATCCTGGGCACTCAACAGTCTCTTCTGATTCTCAGTTTAAGCTCGTAGATGGTTTGGGTTGCTCAATATAAAAAGTTAATTTAGTTTTGATGTTTGAAGCTTTCAAAGGTTTGTTTGTCACTATCTTTCGTATTTTTTCCTTTTGATCCGCTTTTTCATCCTTGAAATCTTTAGACTGCGTACTTTTAGACTCATGTGACATGATTCAAAGAATGACCGCTACGTGTCTGCACTAAACAGACTCTTCTCTTTAACTCCACTCATTAGATAGCTAATCGTATGGTCTTTGCCTTAATATTAATACAAAATATGCCTACCACTGTTACGTAACCTTAAACTCTTACGTTTTAGAGTAATAATATTACATTCCGAAGGCGGAAAAGAACAATTTAACTTGTAAAATCCAAAGATAGAGTGTCAGGTGGATGGCAATATGGCGGGTTCTTCTCCAGTTGAAAGCAAACTAAAACGTGATATCACGAAATTCCTGCAGTGAAGCCAAGTATTTAAAAATTATTCACTGCGTACTTTTAGCCGACCGCGTACTCTTACCCTCCTTTACCTTACAGTGCAAAAGATCAGTAGGAAGACGCCAGAACTCGTGGCTGAAGGACCTGGGAAGATGGTTTGACCGCTCATCCGCAAAAATTTTTCGATCAGCAATTTCGAAGGCTACAGTTGCCATTTGGATCGCCAACATCCGAAAGGAGGCGGCGTAATAAGAAGAAGATGAAATAACCTAAAACAATATTTTTCGGACCCAAAAAGGATTATTCATTTTTAATACAGGAGCGGCCTCACGACATGGACTACACTTTGAATTCAATTAAATTTTTGAATTCTCATAACTTTGGTTTCATAAACGCTAGAGACTTCTTCCAGAGCTTAAATTACAGGTCCTTTTTTTTAGTTTCATAATTGGTGATATATGAAAGGGCTGACTAGCCCCTGGTTTAGCGAGAAAGGTCAACAGTTCTTTATAATATACCTTACATATTAACTCACGAAGTTATAAAAGTTCCCGATTTTTGGAGGTTTAGATGAGGAATTTAAAAGCAAATAAGCAAACAATATATATTATATATAAAATATGTATTTTAAATATCATCCCAAACCATAAATAATTCCACTTTAGATCTTTTCAAACGACGATAATCTGGATATACTTATGTCTATGGGACATTCTCCTAAATGGACAACGAGTAAGTAATCCTGCAATTTGTTTATTGTTTACTTCATGACTAATCAACACGGTTAGTTAAAATTATTATAGCATCACTTCCATGATTCTAGTTAGCATTTAGAAAACAACCTATTGATAAGACAATTTGCTTGGCCTGTTCGGCTAAGGCACACGCAGTGAATCCCTTTTTTTAATTAAGCGAACATTCTTGCTAGCGCGAAGTGTGGGTGCAGTGTTAACGTTTGGAATTTCTTTTACCAACCACATGTTGCATAAATAAGATAAGATAAGATAAGACAAAGATAAAATCACATCAATGAAATTCTTATATAATTAACATATACTACGACACAAATATTATATAATAATAAATTTTTATTTTAACCACTCATATATCTTAAACGTAACAAATTTGAAAAAAAAAACAACAACCAGTTTTACATAAGTAATATTGCCGATAATAAGTTTCATAAACATAGTATTTAGAAGAAAACTTGAATATTAATAGTTTTTAATCTTAAGACCCTTTTCTTTCTTTTAAGTGTGATATTAAATTTATTTTACTGGGCTATAAAAGAGGAGCTTTATATCCAACAAATATTACACAGTACATCAGTAGTTTATGCGAATAAGTATATAAGATTAGAAGAATAAATATAAGAATTCTATAGGGTGATAATAATTTACGCAGTAAAGCAAAAATACAATTTTTTTAAATAGGACACCATGTATATTTTTTTATATTTAGATTCCTCTCATGGTCCATGTTCTTAAAATATGAAGTTTCACACTACTATATAGGGTATTTAACAAGTTATAACCATTTTATTTCGATATCGGAATCTATGAAATAAATCGATATCCCTGTATATAAAAAGCAATAATATATAAATAATATCTATTTTACACAATAAGGTAAACAATATATTCTAGTTTTCAAATTAAGTTTAGCAGAAATCATTGACGAATATTCGTATACAGATTGAACTCCAAAAAAATTACGATTTTCTCACATTTTTTTCCAAATGTACAACCATCTATTTTATTTTTTCAAAATATTTCATTTATCATTTCTCTTTTATTTTTATGAAGCAATCCCTATACCCAAACTCATTACATTTCGAGATATTTCTATTTTTCTTCAAATTTTGGGAATACCTTCAATTTTTGTAAGTAGAAATAACTTAGTCTTGTGTAATAATCATATCAAAATTTTTATTCAATAAGTAACTAATATAAAATTTAAGCCATAACAATTATTATGATATTAAGGAAATAAATCGAAAATAAATGTTTAAAAAACCGCCTTCAATTCTGTGCAAGTTTGTAACTGATATTCGAATGACCGAGCCACATTTCTTAACATTTGTACGTCAATATTATTAAAAAAGCCTCTCTTATTCTATTTTTCATATTATCACCTGGCTTTGTTGGACACTTCTGGTACACAAGGTTCTTCATATAGCCCCACATGAAAAAATCAGTTTCTGACAATTCTGGTAATCGAGGTGACCAAACAGTTGATTCTCCTCTGCCTATCTACCTCACGGTAAAGTTATTATTTAGACGATTGTGAATAAGAGCAGTTTGGTAAACTAGAGCACCGTTGTGTCAAATCCACATTCTTTTCGAATATTATGTGGAACGTTTGGTAATGACTAATGATTGTTCAGAAAATCCAGATATTTTTATGAAGAAAATTACACCATTCACATGACAGTCAAAAAAATGTTCACATAGTCCCCAACAATGCCCCTCAAATATTTATAGGCCACCACATATAGTTTGACTATGACTGTTAATAACTTTGAAGTGGTAAAAGAGTCTAAATATCTGGGGGCGGTAATCACAGACGACAACCACACAGAAAAAATATGTCTAAACCAGCATAGCTGCGAAAAATAGAGCATTATACTCCCTAAGGGCTTGTCCATATGTGGGCGGTTTGCCAACGTCGACTGCGCGGTTTACCTGTTTTACTTGATCTCACCCTAATTCTGCCTTTGAAGTTTTACCCTAATACCAAGAAAAACAGGGGGAAGACAGGTAAACCGCGCAGTCGATGTTGGCAAACCGCCCGCATATGGACAAGCTCTAAGTTGCTGAAAATAAAATCTAAAGTAAGACTGTACATGTCAATTATTCGCCCAGTTGTTACATATGGAAGCCAAACATGGACTTTACATCAGCGGGAAACAAATAAGCTACTGGTATTTGAAAGGAAGAAGTACGGGATGCAATAAAACACCTAACAAATAATAAATCTCCAGGAAGTGATGTGTATCCGCGGAACTTATTAAATATGGAGGCGCTAATCAAATGGAGACTAATGCTATGGAGACTAATCAAATATATAAAATAATACTGAGAGCCTGGAATGAGGAACAAATCCCGGAAGAGTGGTTATTTTCGAGTATCTTATATGTGCACATTCAGAGGAGCTGTTTGGAGAATATCAAAGTGGTTTTAGGCCTGGTCGATCAACAACAGACCAGATCTTTGTGCTAAGGCAAATACTGGAAAAAACCAATGAATTCAATATCGACACATACCATCTTTTCGTAGATTTTAAATCGGCCTATGATAGTGTCTTCAGAAATAAATTGTATAAAGCCATGAATGAATTCCACATCCCTGATAAACTGATAAGATTGGTTAAGGCTACAATGCGTAAAGTCGTTTGCAAAGTCGAAATACAGGGCGAACAATCACAGGCGTTTGAAACAAATGTTGGGCTGCGACAGGGAGATGCGCTGGCGTGTCTCCTCTTCAACATAGCTCTGGAAAAGGCGGTCAGAGATGCACGAATAGACAACAGAGAAAATATTTTTAATGAATCATCCCAAATTTTGGCATATGCAGATGACGTGGACCTAGTTGCCCGCACAACACGCAAACTAGAAGAAATGTATACCACCTTCTCAAATGCCTCAAAAATATGAGCCTGAAAGTAAACGAGGAGAAAACTAAGATGTTGGCATCAACACCCAACAATAGAGCCAGAAACATCGGTCACCAATTCACTGTTGATAACCCTACCTTTGAAGTGGTGGACAAATTCACATACTTAGGCTCCCTGATCACCAAGGAGAACGTCATAACGGAAGAAATCAAGCGAAGGATAATCCTAGCGAACAAATGATATTTTGGATTGAGTACACATATGAGAAGCAGAAACGTAAGCCAAAAAACAAAAATAACCATGTACAAAACCCTTATACAACCAGTGTTGACATATGGATCGGAGACATGGACCATCTCCAAGGCAGATGAAAACCTTCTGCTTATATTTGAACGAAGGATCCTGAGAGGAATATTCGGTGGCATGTGTAAAAATGGTATTTGGAGGAGGAGGTACAACTACGAGGTATACCACAGATATAAACATATATTTGGTGGTAAAGACGTAGTTTCTCTTATAAGAATAGGAAGAGTAAGATGGGCAGGACATCTAGCAAGATCACAGCATAACAATCCTCCTAGAAGAATCCTTATGTCACAACCTGTGGGAAGTAGAAATAGGGGTAGGCCAAAACTTAGATGGAAGGATGGTGTAGATGAGGATGGGAGAAAAATAGGCGCAGCAAACTGGAACGGTTGGCAATGGATAGGACTGACTGGCGTAATAGATATATGAAGGTCGAGGCTCTTTCATAGGGCTGTAGCACCATTGATGATGATGATGATGATGATTTGAGAGGAAGGTTCTCAGAATGATATTTGGCCCTCAAAGAAACGAAGTGACAAGAAGGCGCCGCAATGCTGAATTGCTGACTCTGTATGGTACTGATAACACCGTCAGACATATAAAAGCTAACCGGATAAGATGGGCAGGTCATGTCGTAAGGTCAGAGGAAAACAGAGTGTTGAAGATAGTGTTTCTTGAGAGACCAGAAAAAGATGGAAGCTTGATGTTGAAGCCGATTTATCTAGGATTGGGGTACAACAATGGGAAATGGAAGCGCAAGAGCGTAGAAAATGGAGGGCTATAATGGATGCGGCGTAGACTCATCCCGAATTGTAAAGCCAGTCAAGAAGAAGAAGTTTAGGTATAGGAAATAATTCATAAAAATGAATGAGTATCATAAATATAATCTTTTCAACGAATAAAATATTGAATAGGTATCATAAAATAATATGAAAAGAAAATATGAGAAAATCGTAATTTTCATTTGTAGTCCCCCCTGTATACGAATATTTGTCAATGATTTCTGTGAAGCTTAATTTGAAAATGGAACATATTGTTTACCTTATTATGTAAATATATATTTATTTATTTATTTCCTCTTTATATAGAGTGTATATTTCATAGCTACTTCGAAATAAAAATGGTCATAGCTCGTTAAATACCGTGTACTGTACAGTAGTGTGAAACTTATATTATATAAGACCAATAATTGTAAGAGGAATGTAAATACGAGAAAATATATTAAAATATGTCCTTTTTAAAAAATTGCATGTTTTCTTTATCACGTAGTTATTAATCACCCTGTAGGATTCAGCATATTATCCAAGCCTGCAGATTTTACATTTTTCCTAAATAACTTTTTTGGATATTCTGTACCATAATGGAATTATCGACCAATGTCGCACTAAAAACTCACCCTGTTTATAAGACATTGTGATAATTGTTAAAATATTATATAATCATTAATTTTTTCTAATTATTATATAAAAGTTAACTATTAATTGAATTTGTCAAGCTTTAAACATTATTCAGTGAACTGCTGCTCCCCAAACCCAGCAGCTAACAGGTCATAAGATATTTGGAAAATTTTATTCGTGCCGAATGAAGTTACGATATGTGACTCCTCTACTTGACATTCCTTTTGAAGTCACAACTAAAGTAGGCATGGCATATGTTTGGTATCTTAAAATGAAAAATGTTTTATAAGCATTCTTTAGATACCGCGTGCTGAATGTATTGCCTGTTTTATTCAACTAAAATACTTTACCTTTTAAAGTCTGAACTAATTGCGATATGAGAAAAGTGGTTAAAAGTATTTTATTATAGTTTTAAAAAATTTTAAAATCTTTTAAAATTCAAGCGCGTTATGACAAATAAACATCATTAAATTTCATACTACATTTTATAAATTAAAATCACTATTCCTAAAAGTTCTGTACACCAGAGATAAAAAACTTGTGATCTCAAGCATCAAACTATAAAGATTTAACAATGATGAGTTAGCGAAATCTCTGCGGTCGTTAAGGAGATTACCTGTGTTTCATATTTTATTTTGAAAACCCAGTTAATCCATTTAACGGAACAATATGAACTATATTTTTCATATTTTCGTAATTCTTTATGGGCATTTTTATTTTTGCCCAAGGTGTAGAATATGTCCTGTATAAGTAAATAGAGTGGAACTTTTTTTTTAATTTTTTATAGTTCAGGTGGGATCTGTTTTGAATTAGACATTTTCATACACATAGCAGTTTATTTTTTGCTGGAATTATTTCACAATGAATTTTGTGTCAATTATCACGATATAGATCAATTTCAAACCTTGTGCTTAATTTTTTATTTAACAAAATCTGCAAAAAATCTAATTTTTTACTTTTGCACCCATATTTTCGCCTATTTCTCGAGAGGTAGAGCTCATACAAAAAATATTATAGCAAATAAAAGTTCGTTTTTAAATTTTACCTAATATTTCTCTTACTAGAAATTGAAAATTTAATGTTTATTGTTTAAAAAATAGCGATAACTTGGAAACTAATAACAAACAATTGAGTTTTTCCTTTAAATTTTTTCGACCCCTTAAACATATACAGACGTATATTCTGCCTAGAAAAACTTTATAATACGACTGAAACGTGTGTTAAATTTAGGAATATTTTAGGCTATCATTTAGGCAATCAAAATTGCAAAATTATGCTAAGCCAAAATTAAGCACTTTAAATATTTCATATAAAGCACATATAAAGAAATGCACGTTGAAAAAGTGAAATCGGTCAACTAGGAAAACCTAGGGAATTTTTTAATTATAAACAATTTTTGGCTTATGAATAAGTAAAATAACTAATAATAAATACACTAAAAATAAAATTGTTATAAATTAATTTCAATAAATAAATTATTTTAAAAAGTTTTGTCAAAAAACCGAAATTTATATAATATATAGGTATATATATATTAGAAAAAAAAACTTTTTAAAATAATTTACATATTAAAATTAATTTCTTTCAGAAGTTTTATTTTAATTTATTTATTATTCGTTACTTTATTTATTTATAAGTCAAAAATTATTTATAATTTTAAAAAACTCCCTAGGCTTGCCTTGTGTACCGATTTCAATTTTTCAGATTGTGTTTGAAAGATTGAGCTTTCTTTATGCGAAAAACTATTTTGGACTATTTAAAGTGCTTATTTTTGGCCAAGCTTAATTTTGAAAATTTTAATATTTTTTGCGGACCCCTTATTGCAAAATTATTATGCAAAAACTTAAAACAATCCTAATAAAATCTAGCACACGTTTCAGTCACATAACAATGGTTTTATAGGCCGAATATGAGGGCTGTAAGTTATATTAAGGGGTCGAAGAAATTTAAAGAAAAAACTCCATTTTTTTGCACTTTGTTTCCAACTTATTGCTATTTTTTAATCAATAAACATTAAATTTTCAATTAATATCTAGTCAAATATTATGCAAAATTAAAATACGAAACTTTTATTTTTCATCATGTTTTTTGTAGGAGAAATATCTCTCAAGTTATAGGAGAAAATAATGGGCGCAAAAACAAAAAATTTCGTTTTCGCCCTGTAACAAGAGCATCATCAGTGTTACAAGAACATGCTTAGCCACCCACAAAAAGTAAGGTTAAAACCTATTAAAAATAGAATAAATGTCTTATATAAATGGATACATAATAAAATCCAAAGGATGGATATACTTCCTATGGATACGACCTTAGGGCAACATATTATGACTCCCACACGTGGTACACTTCGCGTCAAAAAAAAAACTGGTACAACTCTTATAACCGAAAATCGCGTTTTTTAAGTTGTGTAAATTGATCTTGTCAAATGTGCCAATTTCTAGGGCAACGTTGCCAGTCATTTCAATTAAGTACCCATACTTTTATTCGTGTTTTATTGTAATTTATGAAAATATTTCAATTCAAAAATAATGATAGTTAATAAATCTAGATATAACTTTAAATTATTATGTTTAAATTAAAATCGAGAAGCGTGATTGGTTTCTCGTAAATTGTACTGTAAATACAAAACTCTATTGGGTTGTGGCACACTAGAATAAACACACGGGGAAAATAAAAAAATTGATTTGAAATTAATACAATATAAATAACTTTTACAGTGAACAAGTGTGGAATTTAAATATATGTATTACAATTCTAAACTGCTGAAATATTAATATTTTGTCATAGCTCCATTATTATTAATCACTTCTTGTAATCTTCTGAGCACAGAGAAATAAATTTAGTTATAAATTTTCATCTTCGTCCAAGCTTTCCCAGGTTTTTTGAATGATGATCAATTGGTAGTGATAAAAATAATACCTATCTAAAACTTTTAATACATTTTTAAACGTCATTTTTTTGTATTCAGATTTAGTGCAATTCCGTTATCTGTTATGGCAACAACGACGTGATTCACGAACTATTGTATCCAGTCTGAACACAGGTTTACATTGGGAAAAAAGTGTACCAGTTTTTTATGACGGTAAGTGTACGCGTGTTGCTAGGTATTAATTAATTAGGTCATTACGTTGAAAGAGGTGAAAGACAACTGAAGTAGACAACTTCAGTTTACTTCTAGTTAATGGTATTCAGCCAGCTACAGGAAATTCTTCCTTGTGGATATTTACCTACATCAGTCACACAAAACTGTGATTATAGTATTGCTTATAAAATGTAGTATATTTCTTAGGTTTTTATTTTTACGATATATTAATAAAAATCTTTTTTGATTTGATTTTATCTTATTCAATAAAATGCTGTTAAATAAATGTTTTATTAAATATAAATTTTGTAGCGGTGTTGGTAGAAGAATGTTCCGAACTATATAGGTAATTGAGGTTGATGTGTAATGGGTATGTGTTTCTAACAAAAAAGGTAAGCAATACCTGGTTGCCATCATAGGTCCAGCTACCAAACTTCATGTCACAATGTTGATCGTCAAATGGGAACCACGTAATGTCTATCTTGCATGTGCTCTTGAAGATACCGGGTGGGACATACAAGCAGCTGCCGTTATGTTTGACCACAACATTAGTTTGGTAAGTCCCGTCGAAACCCTCATCAGCACTTCATAAACACAAATCGTTAAAATTTTCTTGTCTTCGTCTTGGTCAAATTATTTTGTTCCTTTTGCACGTTTGGTACCGCGCGCATTAATATTTTTACATGCAACAATCAACATTGATGGCCTCGATGGTATGCTCATAGTTACGTATGTCAGCCTATATCAACTCACCAAGTAACTTCTTTCATAATTTTTCATTGCATTTCTAAATGTTAAAGTGCTTTGCAGCTGCATTCATCTCTATTCAGATATTTCGAACAAAGCCACATTTTTGAAATGAAATGAATAGCTAATTTCGTTAGCAGTGAAGTGATTATTGTGCCCAGGTAGTCTCATTATGTTTTCAGTAAGGAGGAAAAAATATTATTTTACAATTCTCAACAAAATAGTTTAAAAAATTTTTTAATAACAAATCATTTAATATTTTCGTATTTAAATCACCATAAAAATATATAAAATTTTGTGACTTACGATAACTAGTTTTTTTAGATTACAAGTAACTATTTAAAACTATTTTTTATTTAAACGTTATATCTTTTAAACGTTAGTCTCGGTTATCAATGTTTCTAATTATGTTTAAATAACTTTTTACTTTTACCCCCGATTCCTTATGCCTCTTAAATTAGTGAGTAGTTAACCCGCCGTTTCGAACTTATCAGTCCATCTTTAGTGAACTTTAAAGTATTTGCGCTAATAACCACAAAACCAGACTGTGGATGGATTTAAACTATAGATTACATACTTAAAAGTAGTAAATTAAACGACATACAGTCTTTAAAAATGGGTATAACGTATAACTATCCGGGAAGCATATTACAGACGTTAGAGTGTGTTGGCACCAGGGTGTAGAAATCTGCGAGGTTCTGGAAATAATCTTACTAACAGATTTGGACACCGGGGTGTTGAAACTAGTGAGCTTTTGTGGTGGCTATACATGCACATATGCTAACGGCTATTGACACTGATTTTAAATACCTACTTCTGTGGAAAAATATATAAGTGATTTAGGTCTTAATAAACAATTAAACGGTGTTCGTATATATAGGGTGAGGCAGATAAACGGCCTATTAGAAATATATCGAGAATTAAAGGCAACAGAATTATGAAAATTGTATTGAAGGGGTTTTAAAAAGTGATCTATTTGATGAAAATATTTTTATCTATTTGCTACTTCCGGTTATACAGGAAGTTGCTTATAACTTCGTTCTTTCTTATTGGGACACCCTGTATATTTTTACATTTTTGGATTCTGCTCGATGTGTTATTTCTTAAAATATGAGGTTTGGTAATGTTATATTAGGTAGTTTAAAAAATAATTAGGTTTTTTATTATTTTGGTAGCAACTTTCACACCCTGTAGAATTGTAGTAGTTTGACATCAAAAACCCTATTTATGTTCAAATGATTTTTAATATAGTCTACTATTGTTAAAAATTATTATTATAGCTAAATGTTAAATTTTAGTCCACAGGGTTGGTCGAAAGTCGGAATGAATATTTTCTGAGTTTTCTTAAATGAAACTTCCTGTATTTTAGTATTGTAATGAAATGATATTTTGTGGTACTTTTTTTATTTCTTAAGCATTCCCTATACCTAACTGTTTTAGTTTGTGCTTAATTGTTAATCGCATCAACAATCTTAACTACGCTACGTAGGTATTTTGATAGCTCAATCATTATTGGCAATTTTAAGGATCAGTCTAGATTAATATGTATTTATTGCCGAAAAATTATTTGTGATTGAATATTTTTACGGCCAACCTAATAAAATTTCACGTATTTTTTGTTGCAATTAATGTTTCGCTTGAATCACCAATAACTCACAAATTAAAGCAGTTAGGTATAGGAAATGCTTAAGAAATAAAAAGTACCATAAAATATCATTTCATTACAATACTAAAATACAGGGTGTTCCATTTAAGAAAACTCAGAAAATACTCATTCCGAGTTTCGACCAACCCTGTATACTAAAATTAAAAATTTAGCTGTTCTAACAATTATTAACAATAGTAGAGTATATTAAAAATCATTTGAACATAAATAGAGTTTTGATGTGAAACTACTAGAATTCTACAGGGTGTGAGTGTTGTTATGAAATTAAGAAAAAAAAACGTAACTATCTTTTAAACTACCCTGTATAACATTACAAAACCTGATATTTTAAGAACGAAGACATCGAGGAGAATCAAAAAAAGTGAAAATATACAGGGTGTCCCATTAAAAAAAACGAAGTTATAAGTAACTTCCGGTGTGACCGGAAGTAGTAAATAGATGAAAATATTTTTATTAAAGAGATTAAAACCCCTTCATTCTAATTTTTATGATTCTGTTGCCTTTAGTTCTCGAGATATTTTTAATAGACCGATTATCTGCCTCACCCTATATCTATTAATTAAGACAAAAGACAACATAACATAATAATATTAGGTTAATGAACCATTCATGACCTTTAGCGTTAGGTTGGTTCTGTGTGATGTTTCTCATCAGGTTTCTAGTTTTTTTCCTTTTGCTGCCTCGTTTTTAGACGGACGTCCAGATTGAATTCTACGAGATCAGCAAGACAATCCTTCACGATGTTTTCTTCGGCTGGCAGCAGTTGATTGAACCTTAATTTTTCTGCTGATTATTGACTGATATGCAAAAATAAAAAAAATCTGATAGATTTTCGATATGCTTTAGATTATTGTTAAAATACCCCTAGCATTTTCTTCATGTGACTGCCCTAATTGGAAGTAATTATGTTCCTCATGTTTTCTATATTTTTCTCGAAATTATTCATTTCTTCTTTACAAATTTATCTTGCTTATTGATTAATTTTGTTTATTAACTAATTTTTTATACTCATTCATCAGTGTCAATAGCTGTTAGCATCTGTGCATATATAGCCACTACAAAAGGTTGCTGGTTTCAACACTCTGGTGTCCAAATCTTTTAGGATTTGAAAATGTACATCCGGGAATAGTATGTGTCCTTCTCGAAAGAGAAATTATATCTGTCTTAGACTGCAATAGACTTCATTTTTTAACTAAATGGTCTACAGTCCGATTTCAATTATTTCTATACTTGCTTGCTATTTGCATGCTACCTCTTGTGTCTTCACTGTAATATTTGTAACATAGCATTTTTTATGTTTATGGTTCATATAGTTTCGCAAGCTTTATATTTATCTTCACAATATTTCAGCTCTATTGTAGTTATGTTATTTGACAATGAAACAGTCAACAGTTTTTCAATAGAAGCATTAAACAACGACCATTCTTTCTTTGTTTTAACCTGTTTATTGAACAATGATTTGTTAATATTAATTGTTTAATGTTTAGCAGAAGAATAAATTGAATTATTCCGAATAAATAAAATAAAGACAATAGAATAGAGTGTTATAGAGAAGGAAGATGATAAACAAGGATATTAATTATTGAAGAAGATCGACGAAATATGAAAGTCTGATAACAATAATAATAATAATATCCTATGGGAGGGAGTGTGAGCCGTTTGGCTAAATCTGGTATATCGTATGGCTGTTTGCCGGGGAATCCTTTAGGATTGTTCCGGCGCCAATTGTATCTTTAACCATGTTTCAAGTAGCAAGTGTCGTTGCACACTATCCCAGAGGGAGCGACGGCTGTACGTGGCCTCCGAAGCACGGTGAACGGCTCGTATATAAAAATGGAGTGAAGTATATATTAAAAACATGAAATAAGTAAGTCGGAGGAATATACAAGTTCTGTTGATATCTTTAACCTAATATAACAGTAAATATTGGACTATAAGAACCATTGTCTTACTCGTATATCACAAAAGCTTTTTTGTGATCGACAATTCCAATGTAATTTTCAGGTCTTCTAGAGTTAAATTTTTTCTTAAGAAAAATAATAGTAAACTTCATTTCTCCCAACTGATATCTATTCTTAACTAATGTAACGGTAGAGCCTCTAGCTCACGCATTCAGCTAGCCATTGGACACCGAACGAGCATCGAACGCACGGCAGTCCACCAGGATTCCACCACCATGGACGAGTATTAGGAGATGATCCACCGTAATTATATAAAATAGAGATCGAGGTAATGTAACAGACAGTTTGTTCAAGCTAGAGAAGTGATGTGACAAGAACTAACTGGCCACCAACCGGTGGCCAACCAGGCTTCATCGTATTGAGTTGGAGCCAACCTCAGTCTTACAGAGTACTGATCTAAAAAGACACAACCGGTTCAAGGTGGAGCGTTGATCTAGCGAAAACCAACCGGGTTTTTGACGTATTGAGTCAGCCGTGTAACGGTTCAGAATTTATGAATCGCTCGCGGTGACCGTAACCGTGAATTGAACGGTTACTCCCATCTTCAACTTGGTGGTTTGTCGATCTATGTGTGAATGTACTAATATTATCATCGTATTTTAACGTCATGTCAGTTAATACATTTTATTTTTCTCTACAGATAACTGCCAGGGGAGCCGAGAATTACATATTATTTTATTGTATTGGGTTATAAGAAATATTTTTATTTAAATCAAACTTGTGTTTTACTGAGTCTGTTGCCCGACAGAGCTAACCTGCCACAACAAATGAATTTGTTTGTAACGTGATCTAGTTTTTTTTTATTTGGTGCCTTTGTGACGCTACTGTTTAAGACAGATTTGTATGTAATGTTTAAAATAATTAAACACATCGGAACACATTTTCCTATTCTGTTGAGAACCAAAAACATTTCCCCCGCCCTAGTGAATCGAGCTGTGTAACTTTTCCATTCGCGATTAACAATCACAACAAAGCAATATTGATAAAGTTTTTGTAGATGTAATCAAAACAAAATCTGTCTTTCTGGCTGTTTGGAGCGCCATTATTCTTCATGACGGCGCGGTCAGACACAGAAACGTGGTAAGAACCTTCAGTCGGGCTGTAATTTTTAAACTCAAACGATGAAAAATGAATTTAAATTGGCATTGACGGTTTCGTGAATGGAAAATTTATCACTGTCGAAATGATTTCGATACCATTTGTAGACCAGGCAATCTAACAAAAGCCACGTCAAACGTTTTTTAACATATAACCTTTTAATAAAATAGTACGTGAATAATTAATGTAAATGTCATTTTTACTTTAAAGTAATATCTCCAAAAATATTCTGTAGAAACCTATTCATGAATTTCAAATTAATTTAAGAGATAACAAAAAGATAAAAGGATTATTTATAATTCCAAAGCGTTATAAAACTAATGTGATCTACTGGGATATGTATGAATTTATTTAAAAATCCTGCCTCTTTCTTCCCGAGTCTTTCCAGGATATGATACTGCCTGATTAGTCTTAATAAATACGAAATATATCATGGTATGGTCGAAGAACACACTTTTACAGCGAAAAAAACAGGCATTCATGTTTTCTAGGGTATAAAATACCGCCCACTATAAAACTAAAAATTACAAAAATCGGTTTCTAGAGACTAGAAGGAATTTTTAAATTCACAATTAGTTAGACTGTAATACTTAGTTTTAACTCCATTTAATTTATATCAAAGGTTATTGGAAATATTTTTAATCCTATAAGAAGAATTACACTATATATAGCTCAGAGTTCAAGAGTGACTCATACGTACATTTACATAGTGCATATCTACATACATTCATTTAGACGTTAATACGTCTTAAAAACCAAGACAAAAGTGGAGCATGATAAGATAGAAAATACTGCCTGATTTAAGAAAAAGCTCAAATCCAACTTTAAAATTGGGCAAAACTCAGACCCACGATATAATAGAGATACTAACAGAGAAAGGGGCTTTAGAAAAGGAAGATCAACAATAGATGCAATATACGTACTGACACACACAATTGAAAAAAGCTATGAACATAACATCGAATTACACATACTATTCATCGACTTCCAACGGGCCTTCGACAGCATATACAGACAACAATTATTAAAGGAAATGAAAAAAATGAAAAAAAAAACTGGCAAAATTAATAAGACTAACTAGAATGACAATGAAAGACTCAATAGCAAAAGTTAAAACAAATTAGGGCGATACAAACGACATCAAAATAGAACTTGGGGTAAGACAAGGAGACAGCCTGTCAACGACACTATTTCATATCGCTCTAGAAGGAGTAATTACGGACACAGGGCTGCAAAAGACAATTATTCAAAGCTCAACACAGATCATAGGATATGCGGATGACCTGGGACTGGCAGCACGAGATAAGAAAAGACTGGAAGGGGCACTTTTAACCCTGGTAAGAGAAGCAGAGACGAGAGGATTAAAAAAATCAATCAGAATAAAACAAAATACCTCATAAGCATAAGAGACAATGTAAACAGAATAACAGAAATAAAGATAGGTGAAAATACATTCCAGAGAGTAGATTGCTTCAAATACCTGGGGGTGATGGTGGACAGCAAAAACGGAAGGAGTATAGAGATAAACGAAAGAATTAAAACAAGTAATAGAGTATATTGGAAATATCACCGACTACTCAAGGACAAAAACCTTAGCAAAAAAACAAAATCAAAAATATATACAGCAGAAATTAGACCAGTGATAGCCTATGGAGCAGAAGTAATGTACCTTACGAAAAAAGACGAAGAAAAGTTAAGAATAATTGAGAGAAAAATTATGAGAAGAATACATTGTGGCCCACTAAAGACAAAAACAGGGGAATATAGAAAGCTGATGAACCATAAAATATTAAATATAAATAAAGGAGAAGATATAGTAAAATTCATTAAAGCACAAAGGCTAAGATGGTTTGGGCACACACAAAGAAGAAAGGTAGAAGAACTGATCAGGAAGATAATGAACTGGAAACCAGTAAAAAATAGACCAAGAGGAAGACCAAAAATAAGATGGGAAGATCAACTGCTAGAAGATATATCAAAGATGGAAATTGCATACTGGAGAGAAAAGATTCAGGACCGGAGAGAGTGGAAGGAGATAGTAGAGAAGGCAAAAAAACATCACAATCTATGAACGACGACCTAAAGGAAAATGCGGACTAATCCACCGCGTGAAATGGATTAAAAGAGCTCATAGTATTTGAGCGACCTATACTCTAACAAGAGTGAACGGTCCATATATATCTTAAGACGAAAAGTATGCTTAGAGGAGCTGAAATTAATATATTAAGAAGCATTTTAGACAAAAATAGAAGTGATTATGTAATAAGGTAGTACCGATGTAGTACCGAGTAACTCCGATGGTAGTCCAATAAAGAGAATTGAGCTAGACGGAAAGAGACTTGGAAAACCCACTTGAAGATGGGCGCCAAAGGAATGAAGGATTAGTTGGCAGTCCACCTCCTAAAAGCCATCAATCGATCTTAAATAAGAACAAAAAGCATACGACAAAATAGTCAAGTAACTTGAGTGAGTAAAAAATAAATAGAAAATATGTGATATTCTGAAAGCTAACATAATGTACCAAAATCCAAAACTATATAGTTTACCATTCTATTGATTCAGAAACTGGAAAAAAGAGAAATAGTCCATATATATCTTAAGACGAAAAGTATGCTTAGAGGAGCTGAAATTAATATATTAAGAAGCATTTTAGACAAAAATAGAAGTGATTATGTAATAAGGTGGGAAAGATAAAGGTACCGATGTAGTACCGAGTAACTCCGATGGTAGTCCAATAAAGAGAATTGAGCTAGACGGAAAGAGACTTGGAAAACCCACTTGAAGATGGGCGCCAAAGGAATGAAGGATTAGTTGGCAGTCCACCTCCTAAAAGCCATCAATCGATCTTAAATAAGAACAAAAAGCATACGACAAAATGGTCAAGTAACTTGAGTGAGTAAAAAATAAATAGAAAATATGTGATATTCTGAAAGCTAACATAATGTACCAAAATCCAAAACTATATAGTTTACCATTCTATTGATTCAGAAACTGGAAAAAAGAGAAATAGTTCTAAAATATGGTTAGGAGAAATAAATCATAGTGTACGAAATACTAATTTGAAGAATCAACTGCCATACTTATGCTGTAGTGATTATGTAATAAGGTGGGAAAGATAAAGGTACCGATGTAGTACCGAGTAATTCCGATGGTAGTCCAATAAAGAGAATTGAGCTAGACGGAAAGAGACTTGGAAAACCCACTTGAAGATGGGCGCCGAAGGAATGAAGGATTAGTTGGCAGTTTACCTCCTAAAAGCCATCAATCGATCTTAAATAAGAACAAAAAGCATACGACAAAATAGTCAAGTAACTTGAGTGAGTAGAAAATAAATAGAAAATATGTGATATTCTGAAAGCTACCATAATGTACCAAAATCCAAAACTATATAGTTTACCATTCTATTGATTCAGAAACAGGAAAAAGAGAAATATTTCTAAAATATGGTTAGGAGAAATAAATCATAGTGTACGAAATACTAATTTGAAGAATCAACTGCCATACTTGCTGTTTGTGAATATGAAAATACTTATTAAGCTACAATAGATATACATCGTTAAAACAAGTACTGAACCAACAGAAATACAAAAACTCCACATATATTAGTTACCTACAAAATATTCATTCTTTACGATTGACTATCCGGATATTGTGGAAGCATACCTAATAGGCAAATACCAGTGTGGGTTTCGCAAAGAAAAATCAAATATCCATCAGATACTTCTTCTAAGACAAGCTTTGAAAAGAAACATATGAATATGGAATTGATACTCACCATTTGTTTGTGGATTTTAGATGTGCCTGTGGTAGTGTAAAAAAATAGATGCTGCATATACCACTTAAAGATAGCAAAAGAAACATCTGGATCAGAGGAGTAACTTAAGTGAAAGACGTTAAGGAACATCTGGCAAAACTCCAATGGAAATTTGCAGGTCACACCATCCGACAAACAGATGAAAGATGGAACAAGCAAATAATCTACTGTTGACTATGGGAACATAAGAGAGGAAGAGGAAGGCCTCAGATAAGATGGAGCCGACCTCAAAAAGCATGCCGAATCCAGATGGATGACCACAACGCTGGATAGAAACCAGTAGAAAAGAGAAGGGGAGGCCTATGTCCAAAGATGGATAGATTAAGGCTCGAAAATATATAGATAGACATATATAGTAGTTAGACAGAAACACATTATACAAAGCCACAATAGAATTCAATATACGAATACACTTAGTAAAATTGGTGAAAGCAACCCTCTCAACCGTCGAGTATCAGGTTAGAGTACAAAACGGAGTACCAAGAATTTTCCAGACACAAATATGATTTGGACAAGGAGATAGCCTATCGTGTCTTCTGTTCAACATTCCCCTAGAGAAAGTTGTTAGAGGATTTGGAATAACAACAAGAAGAACAATTATTAACAGGAGCGTAAAAATACTAGCGTATGCGGATGATATTGGTATCATAGCAAGAAAAAAGGCGGACCTGGTCCAATCGTTCACGGCATTGGAAGCTTTAGCAAAAGGAATAGTCACACAGGAATAGAAACACGTCAATACTAGTAAAACTAAGTATAAGAAGGTGACAAATAAGAAGAGTTGGAACATATACTTTCGAAGGGGTAAGAAAGTTCATATACCTAGGCTCGCAAATCAACCAAAGTAATACAGTAGTTGCAGAAATTAATCAAAAAACAGACGTATCTAAAAATAAAAAAACGAAATAGAGACTACGGATTAAAGAAACTTTTAATATCAAATGAGGCTCGTCCTCACTTACGTGGACGATGACAAAAAGATCAGATACGTGGACGATGACAAAAAGCGATAAAGAACGTTTATATTGTCTTGAACGTAAAATCCTCATATTTATACAGGCTTACAGAAAAACAGATTATGGTGTAGACGCTATACTTTTGAGCTTTGCCGCCTTTATAGCAAACCTAGTATTGGTAGGTCCATCAAAATAAACAGGCTGCGGTAGCTTTGCCTCTTACAGAAATTAAACGAGATGGGGCCGTCGAAACACATTTATAGCCAAAGACCGGATGGAGTGAGGAGCAGAGGCAGGCCCAAAGCACGATTTAAGGACCAGGTTGAAGACGACTTACAGATGTTAGTACGAAATTAGAAAACCAAGGAGAAGGATAGGAAGGAATGAAAGCTGATCCTAGAATAGACCAAGACCATTTCATATATTTTGAAATATTTTTAGTATACTCTACTTGATATGGAGGTATTACTTATAATTATTTGACTGAGCATAAAAACGTTTGATATTTGTTTTTTGTAATATTGCAAGGTCCAGGTGAATTTGACAATTAAGGCAAAACATCAACTGGGCTATTACAACATTTAGCACACAAACATCTAATGTGACATTGACATACACTGAACATCGAATAATTCGCTTAACACAATTGCAGTAACCTAGCTAGCTCTCATCTCCAACCACTTTTTAATCGGTGGACCATTACTTTGTCTTCATTTTATACCATGTGTTTTTATTTTTTATGCTTATGTAGTTTTAGTTTGATCATTATTTAGTTGTTGTTTTAGTGCAATTTGGCGCGCCAACCGTTTTATAGTTAACAGTTTATAGTCACTTTTAAGGTCTGCATTTAGTTTTGAGTTTAAGTGCTGTAAGTGAGAGAGTTTTTAGGGACGTTCGTGGCGTTCCGGCCCAGCAGAAGTCGAATTTGTAAGCTGCTACCCGTCCGCAACAACAGAAAAAACTTCATTTAGCATGCACATAATATGCAAATCAGACTGTCCATGCAAAATCGACATTGTTCAACCTGATTTCCAAACCCACATTTCGAAAATTCCGTGAAACATTTCAAACAGTTATTTTAACCGCATGTATTATATTTTCCTGAACAAATTATTCAAATTTTAACGCTAATCTCTTTACTAATTAAATATTTCATTACAGAACAAAAAATAGCCTTTTTCATTAGTTAAATTATAATAATGTTATAATAAATTGTATATTAGGTATATTATACAGGGTGCTTGGTAAAGAATGGGCCATAGGTTAACCTTAGATTTCTGAGCTTAAAATAGGTCGATTTAAGCTAACTTACCTTAGTACGGAAGTTGGTAATAACTGGAATATAGGGTGTCAAAGTTAAACTTTTATTTTATTTATTCTTGAATATTTCGTGGCAGGCATGGGATAACAACACGAAATGTGGTAGGCGAGGTTTTTTGGGACGAGAAATCTAAATTTGCCACCAAAAATGATCTATTACCTAGAGGGCTCCATATACGTTTTTCATTGCTGATTTAATACGTTAAATTTTTTTTATCCCCCACTCTACATACTTTTTGAATCAAAACTTTGGTTCTCTTAATAGTTTATACTTAAAAAAAGTATACTACATTCATCTCACTAAACTCAACTGTTTTCGAGATAAACGTATTTCAAATCTGCGGTGCAATATAATTTTTTGCATAATTATCATTCTAGTTACACCAAAAATAAACTTAAAGCCATAATAAATCCAAAAATGAATCGCAAATTCCTTCAAATGGAATTTGCGAAGCAATAACATAAATATGAGAACTTGCACAATTATTATGTTTTCAAGTTTATTTTTCGGGTGTAACTACAATGATATTATGCAAAAAATTATGTTGCATCGCAGATTTAAAATGCGTTTATCTCGAAAACAGTTGAGTTTAGCGAGATGAATAAGAGAACAAAAGTTTTTATTTAAAAAGTATGTAGAGTGGGGGATAAAAAATTGAACGTATTAAATCAGCGCTGAAAGAATTATGTGGCACCCTCTGGGTAATAGATCATTTTTAGTGGCGAATTTAGATTTCTCGTCCAAAAAACCTCCGCCTACCAAATTTCGTGTTATTATGCCACGCCTACCAGGAAATATTCAAGAATAAATAAAATAAAATAAAAGTTTAATTCTGACACCCTGTATTTCGGTTATTATCAACTTTCGTATTAGGGTAAGTAAGCTTAAATTGACCTATTTTAAGCTCAGGAAACTCAGGACCTATTTAAGTTAAGCTATGGCCCATTCTGTACCAAACACCCTGTTTGGCTCTACTGAGATGTTATCTCAGAGAAGGATAATGCCAGGATCTCACACACACCAGACTAGATAGAATTAAATGCGACATAGATGCCAATACGTCATCCAAATCGACAAAAAAAGGATCGTAATATATCATTTTCTAGTTCATAAATAATCTGATTACTCATAGGATTTTAATGGAAACTAACCTCGTTCATCTGATCGTAATGATGAAAAAAATTACACTTCTCCATGAAATTAACGCATCACTTTAAAATGGGTCATTTTTGATGTCTCAGTTTTTCTAAACCTGTTGTCCGATTTAAGTGATTTTTTTAATATGTTATAGCCTTATTCTTTAACAATATCGCTGTAATAATATTGTTGCCCTACATGTAAATTGTCATTGTAAACCTGGTGTACCAATCAAACTGTGATTTTTTCTCAAAGTTCGTGTGACCCTGTGGAATATTATAGCTTTTATAAAATACTGAAATTAAAAAACAACTAAAGCCGTTAAGTTTTCTTAACATTCTGGTTTTTGATTCATTCGCTTATGTCAGATAATAAAAAAGTTACTTTAACAACTAGCCTTGTTTTTCTTCAATACAGGGTGTTTTTAAATAAGTATGGCAAACTTTAAGGGGTAATTTTGCATGAAAAAATAATTACAGTTGGCTTTTTAAACGTATGTCCGCAAATGCTTCGTTTCCGATATCGGGGTGTTGAATTTTTTCTTACAAACTGACGATTTATTTATTGCTCTAAAAGCGGTTAAAATATGCAAATGAAATTTTGTGGGTTTTAATAGATAGTTATTGCTCATTTTTTGATATACAATTAGGAATCTAATATTTACCATTGGCGCGCATACGGGTAATAGGACCCTTATAGGCGCCAATAGTGAATATACAATTCTTAACTACCTCTTAAAACCCACCAAATTTCATTTGCATATTATTTCAATCGGTTTTAGAGCAATAAAGAAATTGTCAGTTTGTAAGAAAAATTTCACCCCCTATCTCGGAAACGAAGCATTTGCGGACATGCGTTTATAATGCAAACTGTCCTTATTTCTTCATAAAGAATTTAAAGTTTGCCATACTTATTTAAAAACAACCTGTATTGATGAAAAACAAGGCTAGTTATTAAAGTATCTAGCTTTTTGATTATCCAACGTAAGCAAATGAATCCAAAAACAGAATGTTAAGAAAACATGGGGCTATAGTTGGGTTTTAATTTTAGTATTCTATAAATGCTAGAATATTCCACAGGGTGACGCGAACTATGAGAAAAAGTCACAGTTTGATTGGTACACCCGATATACAATGACAATTTACCTAATTTATTTAATAATATTACAGCGACATTGTTAAAGAATAAGGCTGTAACATGTTAAAAAATCAGTTCAATCGGATAATAGGTTTAGGAAATTCGAGACATTAAAAATGACCAATGTTTAAGGTGGTGCGTTAATTTCTTGGAGAAGTGTCTTTGGAGGTTACAAACTCTGGCGCGAGAAAATTAAGTGTCTTTAATGTGTGTCCGGGACATCATCTTCTCCTTCTTGTAGTGCCTATCCGCTTAGGATGTTGGCGACCATGATGGCAATCTTTACTTTGCACACTGCTGCTCTAAAAGGATTTGTGCCGTGACATAAAGTAGTCCAATGGAACAAAGTAAAGCAGTAACAGCTATCTAAGAGATTCATTCATATTCAGCTCAGCGGGGTGCTATTATTTGAGGTGTGGAATTCCATAAACAAGGAATCTACCTGTTTTATGAAATGATCTGTTGTTTATATAATTTCACGCCTCGAGTAATAGCAGTCCGCTGAGCTGAATATTAATGATTCTCTTATATAGCTGGTACTAGTAAATGAAGGCTCCAGAGGAAGCCATAGTATAGGTCCAGAACCATTCTGGGGCATCACCAAAGAAGTCTTTAGA
Source organism: Diabrotica virgifera virgifera (assembly GCF_917563875.1). Classification (NCBI taxonomy): domain Eukaryota; kingdom Metazoa; phylum Arthropoda; class Insecta; order Coleoptera; family Chrysomelidae; genus Diabrotica; species Diabrotica virgifera. Next base: position 114,509,265 of record NC_065452.1, read on the forward strand.
AGTTAATACAATTTACTATTTTTACTGGGAATATTTCGATTTTTTCTTCGAAAATCGTCATCAAACTACAGATTAAACAAATTTTGTTGTTACGTGATATACCGGGTGTCCACTTTTATTTTCCCCCATTTTAACTGCCTATAACTTCTAAACGGCTCAAGATAGAAATATGCGGTTTTCGCTGAAATGTTTTATTTTAGTAAAAGTTTTGTCTGAATGGACTGAATTTTTTATATCGCTTTCAAATACGAAAAAAAAAAGTGAGGATTTAAAAAAAACGTTGTTGACTTTTTTTTAATGGAACACCCAGTATATTTTTTGTAAATTGAAAGAAAGGTCATTCACCTATCCAGCGATATAAAGTTTTTTAAAATCGGTTGTCAAATCACTGAGTAATTAATTTTTAAAATGAGAGGTGCAACGTGGATATCACATACCTAAATAACATAACTAAGCAAATTGATATTATGGTATGTGATTTCCACATTGCATCTCTCATTTTAAAAATTAATTGCTCAGTCATTTGACCACCGATTTAAAAAAAATTATATCGTTGGATAGGGAAATGACCGTTTTTTCAAGTTTTTAGGTAAATGACCATTTTTTATGTCGCTTTTAAATTAAAAATGGCGTATTTTTGAAAAAAAAAACGTTGTTGACTTTTTTTATTGAACCACCCAGTATATTTTTTGGTAGCTTGAAGAAATGGTCATTTACCTATCCAGCGATATTAAATTTTTTAAAATCGGTTGTCAAATGACTGAGCAAATAATTTTTAAAATGAAAGATGCAATGTGGAAATCACATCATTTTGCTTAGTTATGTTGTTTAGGTAGGTACCTATGTGATATCCACGTTGCACCGCTCATTTTAAAAATTAATTACTCAGTGATTTGACAACCGATTTTGAAAAACTTTATATCGCTGGATAGGTGAATGACCTTTCTTTCAATTTACAAAAAAATATACTGGGTGTTCCATTAAAAAAAAGTCAACAACGTTTTTTTCAAAAATCCGCCATTTTTCTTTTCGTATTTGAAAGCGATATAAAAAATGCAATCCATTCAGACAAAACTTTTACTAAAATAAAACATTTCAGCGAAAACCGCATATTTCTATCTTGAGCCGTTTAGAAGTTATAGGCAGTTAAAATGGGGGAAAATATAAGTGGACACCGGTATAAAAAAAATCTGCTAATAATTTAATTTTATCTGACTCATTCATATTTACAATTCAGACATATATATCATACATTTTAAAATAGATGTCTTTAAAATGATATTGTTAATGTTTTTATTTGCGTTCCTGGGTCGACATAATTGGTAGATAGTTCATTTGCTTACATGAAATCAATTTACCTCGCAGACTTCGTCTGGCATAAGTATTTTAGCATGTGATTTGTTTTTAAAAAGAAAACCACAGTCGATATGTCAGCATTGTATATGGTTTTCTTTTTAAAGATAAATCGCATGCCATGATTTTTCTGGCAGCTTTGATTTCATGTAATCGAATGAACTATCTTCTAATATAGGCGTCCCTGGAACACATCTGAAAATATTGACAATATCTTATTCATTTTATTCATATTGTCAAAATATTGACAATATCTTATTCATATTGACAATATCTTTTTAATAATCATTTTAAAACCATCTACTTACTTTAGAATGTATAATATCTGAATTGTCAATATGAATTAGACAGATAAAATGAAACTATTAAAAGGATTTTTTGTGTTAACAAGTAACAAAAACAACATTTATTTAGTTATATTTTGAGAACGATTCGGAAGTGGAAATATAAACGTCAAAATAAATATTGTGTTTAATTCCCATTAAAAATAGTAAATAGTATTAATATGTCACAGGATAATAGTTTAAGGACATCATTTAGAAATTAAACTGTAAAATGGAGGTGAAGAGATTGACATGAAAGTTCTTTAATGTAAATGTGAAATGATTTGTAATATCAGGTAATGATAAGCCTGCACAACGACCACTAAAAATGAAAAATACCTAAATTGTCATAAGAAGGTTGATGGTTTTTGAAGCGAAGTGGTTGTGGTTATAGTGGTGTTGTGTCAATTTTTCTCTATAGTAAAATGCAGAGCAGATCCTCAAATTAGCGACATGAATGGTTGGGAGAGTCCATTTACTCGGCGACGGGAGTCCCTTAAACCTCAGGTAAACATTTCATTTTGTGAATATGGAAGTGTGGAAGGAAGAGAGGAAGATTTACTCGATTAGGGAAGTCCGATGTACAACATACAAATATTTCATTTTCTGGATAACATATAAAATATTTTATCTGGGAATTCTTGGGTTCAAAATATTAAGATTTAACCCAAATCACTTAATTAAAATGTGGCTGCTTACTGAGGTACAGGGTGTTTTATTTAAAAATTGAAAAACTATTTGTACCCAGTACTTTAAAACCGTTTGACATATCCTCGACATACTTGGCATACAGTGTAGCTACTGTACACCCTACTAAATTATGTTAAATAATCTTCTCTGGCTACTACCAGAGGCATACGAAAGGGAAAGTCAATGATTAACCCTTCCCAAATTCTACTCCACTGACGGAACTGCTATTTTAGCATAAATTTTATATTATCCAATACTTTCTATGTAAATAATATACTCTTCATTCATAACGATAAAATCATTAGTTTAACATACCTATATTTAAAGTTAAAAACGAAGGGGCATAATACATTAATCAAAAAATGTGCCGTTTCATTTTTAACTTCAAATATCTCGAAAATTAATGACTTTATCGTTAGGAATGAGGAGTATATTATTTACATAGAAAGTAGTGGAGAATCAAAAAATTGTACTAAACTAGCAATTCCGTCAACCATTCACTTTCCCCCGTCGTACGCCTCTGGTAGTAGACAGAAACGTCTGTTTAACATAATTTAGTAGCGTGTAAAGCACCTACACTTTCTGCCAAGTATGACAAGGATATGCCAAATGGTTTTAAAGTACTGGGTACAAATAGTTTTTAAATTTTTAAATAAAACACCATGTAACTCAGTAAGGACCCACATTTTATTTAAGTGATTTGTGTTAAATCTTAATATTTTGAACCCAAGAATCTACAGTTAAAATATTTTCAATTATTAATGAAACATCCTGTATATTATTAATTTCATGTGACTTTGAAAATTTCTAATGAACAATATTTACCAGATGAAAGATAAATCCAGTAGTGATGATAGTGAGGGAAACACGTATTGAATCTATAAATGATTCAAATAAACATGAGTCTAAAATGTAAGTATTTTTAAATATAATTCATTAATTTAAGTGAAAAAATTATCAAAACTGGTCCCAATTTGTTATTTTAAGTTAAACTTTCTGCATTGAATTTAAAACTATTATTTAAATTTTAAAAATACAGAAAACTTAGTATGAAGTTTCAAGCTTGTCTACAGTACTACCTACTGTACCACTTTTTTTTTAACAAAAGAACAGTCTTTTTGAGGAGTACTTTTATTAAAACCAAGTACCAGAACAAACAGGTTTTTCACCTTTTATGAACAATAATTTTTACCTAATAATTTTTTTTAGCGTTAAAAACTGTCATACTAATAATTTTTAGTATGCCAGATGTGAAATATTTATTTAGTAAAGTGAAGTAAAGTTTAGAATGTTTTTTTAAATACTTTTTTAACAATAGTGTAAATCGTTTGAATCTTGTTTGTCTTCGCTATTGTTCACGAAAATAATATACTTGCGCTAAAAAACTACATGCTAAACGTAAAATTTATGAAATGGTGGATTGTAAGTCATGCCGATTAGGCGTGGAAAGGCCAAAAAAAAACGGTGAGTCAAAGTGAATAAAATAGCTGTGTGAGAAGCGACTGTGGTATCAACCCATGGTTCGACTCCAGAGGGTCGGAAAATAGATGTGGCCTACAGCAACGGCTAGCTGAGTCTCGTACTTCCCGCCCAAGGTTACTGTCACACATCAAACATGTGATAACTGCCAGAACAACAACTAGAATGCTACAATGGATAACTGTCTTTGAACATTTGTTATTTTAGACCATATCATTTATTTATGAGTTGTGACACAATATTTTTTGTATCTATAAAATTTTAATATTTCAGCATACCTCTTAGTAAACAGATTTTGATTTGGACATAAATAACTATTCAATTAATATTATTATTCCAACACTCATGGTCAAAAATATGGAATATTTGGAAACTATCATGTGAAGTGAAATTTTCTGTATATTCCATATCTTTGTCCACGGGTGTACATATTATTATTCTATTTATTAATTTTTAAAGAGTTTAAAAAGTGTGATGGTACACGACAACCCTCACGGAATTTTCCTAATTTATTTGTTATAAGAATAAGGTCAATATTATAGTTGCAATTTGTATAATTTATTACGATAGTAGCAAAGTTCAAAGTATTCAACTCATTCGCAAGACTGCAAACACAGCACACGTCATTATTGAAATACGTATAGCATAACCATATATGGTAATACATATGGGCATTGTTTTTAATATAATAAGATATAAGTGGGAAGGTCGAGTACCTGAGACATTCATTGTTGTATCAGTGTGTTCGCTGAACTCTGCTGGCGCGTGGTCAGGGGATATAGTTACCGAGATATGGGTCACCTTGACCTATCCTAACTATAATGTCGGTCGACGTAGTTGTAACTGTACCTTTAACCTTGTAAGAATAAAGATATGTAGAAAGTTTAAGTTTGTTTGTTCGGGAGTGTCTTCGTCCAGCAACCCCCAACATCACATGGCGACCCGTGCCTTAAGTTAAAGAATGGAGTTTTCTGGTTCGCATATAGATTGAGGTATGCAGCTCTACACGTAAGATGGGAAACAACCAGAATAAAGAAAAAGAGGAACAGATCTTCATAAACCAAGCAGGCAACAGCGGAGGTGTGACAGCTGAAACCGGCGAAAACGAGAAGCTATCAATCCCGGGAGTTTTGGGAATTGTATCGTTCAGCCTGGCCATAATCATCGTCGGATGGCTACTGTATCGACGATGGAAGAAGCAGCTTCGACGCCACATCCGACAGGAAGTATCTAAATCAATGGAGATGCTGAGGTTAGACGCCCAGAATCCAGGACCAAATGCATAGACACATGAACCCACATTCGTGAGTAATTTTTCTTTTTAATACAATACAGTTTAACTGCTTATGAAGTAAGTTTGATGACTATTTTTTTTATTTTCATATTGAAATTTTGATTTTTTTTTATTATATAATTACTCACTTACTTATTTACTGACACTTTAAATATTGACGGTTATCCAATATTATTGATCCTTTTATTTTACTTACATTTGTGTTTTATTATATTATTTTATATGTTACATTTTGTTATATTTGATAAACTTAACGGCAATGATAAGCTTTACGAAGTAATTGAGACTTCGAGACACTAGGCCATATACTATTGAGTAACGTAGTCAGGCCAAGCCGAATTTATGTTCGAGGAAAGATTTCAACGTATTCTGGAAGATATAACTATATTAAATAGGAATCTCACAAAAGACACTATAGAACGAAGGAAAAATAAGCTAATCACAGATAAATGGGTGGAAAAACTCAGGACTATCACGGAACAGTTTAGGACGGTGCATAAAATATACAAAGGTGACAGCTGTAAGGCAGCAGAAGACAAATTCATTGCAGATATTATTGCAAAAATTGGAGAAAAGATCGGAAAAGTCCAAACAGAACTACGGAAAAGACAAGTTGAACATAACAACGACAAGATGGGAGAGAAATTCGAACTGAAAACAGCAGGGAACCTGATCCCTCACATAGGAAACACCGAAGAATCAATTAGAGCATTCATAGACGCAATTGAACTGTACGATGAATTTTTAGATGATGAAGGAAAACCGCAACTAACAAAGTACCTGTTGAAGGTGAAACTAACGCAAGCAGCAAAATTACGACTGAAGACCACTTACAACTCAAACGCGGCACTAATAACCGATATTAAAGAAAAGTTTCTAGTAAAACAATCTATCCCTGTTCTGTCAGCGGAGATCAACTCAGCGAAACAAGAGAATAGGTCAATAGAAAAATTTGGAAGAAGTTTAGAGGAGCTCATGGCTAAATTAACAATAGCACAAGCAGAGGGAAACAGAGATGCAGAAGAAGTGCTGGCCAAAGTAAACGAAAAAATTGCAATAAGCGTGTTTACTAACGGTTTAAAAAATGACAAGATAAAGACAATTTTGAAAGCCAAGAACTTTAGCACTTTAGCGGAAGCGATAACAAGCGCAAAGAACGAAGAATCGCTAACTCGAACGGAAACTGCAGGAATGTACCACATGAATAAAACATATAGAGGCGGAAGAAGAAATACAACAAACGGATACAAAAATAGTTTTGACAGGAGAAAAGAAGGTAACAAGACATATAATAATAGAAATACAAATGGAAACGAAGTAAGACAATATCATAACAGAGGTAGGTCTCAAAGAAACAGAGGAGCAGGACATGGTCATCGAGGGAGAAATAATAATTGGTCGCAAGGTAGAAACCCCAGTAACAGAAATTCACCAGGAGCATATTTCGCAACAGAGGAGCAGCCCCGCCAAGAGCAGCCACACACAAGCACAATACAAGAAGTAGATTTTTTTCGTGGCCCATCAAATGGAGGCAGATAATTCCACAGCAAGTGGATTAAATTATATTAATGTTTATTACAGAGGAAAACGCAAAAAACTATTAATTGACACTGGCGCAACAGTCAGCGTTTTATTTGAAGAATGTTTAGATAAAAACTACACCGACATAAACAAAACCCGACGTATTAGCTTGCGAGGTGTTACCGGAAAAACTATATATACAAGGGGAACCTTATTGTGTGACCTTGAAATATTAGATAACTCAGAGAAGATAACGTTGACACAGGAATTTGCAGTTATGAAGAGTTTCACAAATAAAGTCGATGGGGTTATTGGTAGCGATTTTTTATACCAATATTTTGCTACAATAGATTACGAATCCTTAAAATTATCGTTACATGTAGAAGGAATGAGAAGAGATTTTAAAATGCTATCTATGGGAGAAATTTATACGATAATAATACCTAGGAGATGTGAAAAATTATTTTTTTTCGAGATCGGGACACACTACGGAGATTTTGTAACTATACCACAGGAGATAGCGGAAGGAATTTTCTCGGCAGGAACAGTCTCAAAACCAGTCGACGGAAAAATACCAATAAGGATATTAAATATCAATGATAGAGAAATAATTGTTAAGAATTTTAGACCGAAGGTCGAAAGATTAGACAAGTTCGACGTTTTCCACATGGGAGAATCAAAACAATCGGTGAGTCGTGCCGAAAGACTTTTGAATATAATAAACACAAAAAATTTATCGCTAGAGGAAAAAAGAGCAATAGAAAAAATATGTGTAAAATATTCCGATGTGTTTTTCTTAGAAAACGATCCATGCACAACGACGGACGTATACAAAGCAAAAATAAAATTGCAAAAAGGAGTATCACCTGCTTATACAAAACCGTATAGATTACCACACGGACAAAAAACGGAAATAAATAGACAAGTAGACAAAATGTTAAAAGACGGGATTATTGAAAATGCAATATCAGAATTCTCATCTCCACTACTTATAGTGCCAAAGAAAAACGATGAAAATGGAAACAAGAAATGGAGAGTTGTGATAGATTACAGACAACTAAACAACAAAATTGAGAATGACAGATTTCCATTACCATGCATAGAAGAAATCCTAGACGCTTTATCAGGAGCAACATATTTTTCACATTTAGATTTATACCAAGGATATTACCAAATAGAACTCGATTCTAAGTCCAGACCGTACACAGCATTCGCAACCGATAGAGGTCAATATCAAATGACACGACTTCCGATGGGGTTAAAGACAAGCCCAGGATGTTTCTCACGAGCCATGACTATGGCAATGTCAGGTTTAAATTATGAAAACATGTTTATATATCTTGATGATTTGATAGTCTTTGGCAACAGTCTACAACAGCATAATCAGAATTTAGTGAAGGTATTAGAGAGACTAAGGAAAGTAAATCTGAAATTAAATCCAATTAAATGCGAGTTTATGAAAAAAGAACTATTATATTTAGGACACAAGATTTCGAATAAAGGTGTAGCACCAGATCCGGAAAAGATCACCGCATTGGAACAATATCCAATACCACAAAATGCAAAAGAAGCAAAAAGATTCGTAGCCTTTGCAAATTATTACAGAAAACATATCAATCATTTTGCAGAAATAGCCGCACCTCTAAATAGACTATCAAGGAAAAATGTAAAATTTGAGTGGACAACAGAATGCCAAAAAGCTTTTGAAAGCCTCAAGACGTCATTATCAAACCCCCCCGTAATGGAATTCCCAGATTTATCGGAGAAGAACACGTTTATTCTACGGACAGATGCATCTGGCATCGCACTAGGAGCAACTTTGTCAAACGGGAATGACAAACCGGTAGCATATGCCAGTAGAACACTTAATAAAGCGGAAATGAATTATCCTACGATAGAAAAAGAATTACTGGCAATAGTATGGAGCATTGCTAAATGGAGACATTACCTTCTACAGAAAGAATTTATTATTTTGACAGACCACCGACCATTGGTGTACCTATTTGGTATGACAAACCCTTCCAGCAGATTAACCAAATTTAGATTGAAGTTAGAAGAATACGACTTTACAATTAAATACGTGAAAGGAGCTGAAAATGTAACAGCTGACGCCTTATCACGAATAGAAGTTACATCAGAAGAACTAAAGCAACTAAATAAGGACTCAGAGAAAAGTATATTAGTGATGACGAGAGCACAAACGAAAAAGCAGGAGGAAATCACCGATTCGAAGAACGAATGGACTGATCAACCAGACGTAGTCGAATTGTTGAAATTCCCGAAAAGTGCGGTAGAGGTAAAACTGATAGACAAGGACGATTGCAAAACAATGAAGCTAGATTCGGCTGAAGAAAATACAAATAGTAGTATATTGTACAATGAAGAAGACGATATTATTTATCTGATTCGAGATTTTCGATCAACGTCTGCACTACGAGCGTCGTTGAGAAACTCGACATATCAAGAACCTCGATCAACGTCTGCGCTACGAGCATCGTTGAGAGCCTTGATTCAAATGTGCGCACAAAAGAATATAAAGGAACTAGTACTAGTAAAGAATAATAAGAATCAGCCAATTATTGAAGAGATAAGAAAGGATCCTAAAATATTTAAAGAAAGAGATATCAAAATATGTATAGTACAAGACAAACAGAATATAGCAGATGAAAAATTAAGAAGAATTATAATTAATGATTTTCACATGTTACCAACAGGAGGGCATGCCGGAATAAATAGAATGTACAAAAATATAAGGAAATATTATTTTTGGAATAGTTTACGAAAAGATATCGAGGAATTTGTGAAGAGATGCGACGATTGTCAAAGACATAAGCATTCTATCATAACCAAACAACCTCTAACTATCACATCGACTGCCACCTGCGCATTCGACACAATATTTATAGATCTAGTAGGACCATTTGAGATGGATGACAGTGGGAATAGATATATATTGACACTGCAATGTGAGCTAAGTAAATACATAGAAGGATATGTAATAAAGAACAAAGAAGCCGAAACAGTAGCCAAGGCATTGGTAGAAAATTTTATTCTGAGGTATGGAGTACCCAGAAAAATAGTCACAGACCAAGGCTCAGAGTTTATGGCAAGAACATTTAAGGAAACATGCTCATTATTGCAAATAGAGAAACTAAACTCAACAGCATATCACCACGAAACAATAGGAGCTTTAGAAAATACTCACAAACATTTAAATGCGTACCTTAGGATACAACTATCAAAATTCCCTACAAATTGGAGTACATGGGTGCAATATTTCTGTTTTTCGTATAACATTTCAGTACACTCAGCAACGGGTTATACTCCGTTCGAATTAGTGTTCGGAAAAATATGTAGACTGCCGACAAATGTTCAAAACGAAATAGAACCCCTGTATAATTTTGACGACTATCCCATGGAACTGAAATACAGACTACAAGTAGCCGCAAAGGAGGCCAGAGAAACACTAACACATACAAAACACAGCAAAAAAAAAATATATGATGCCAAAACGAGTAAAATAACTTATAAACCAGGAGATAAGGTATTAATAAAAAAGGAGCCAAACACAAAACTTAACTGTTTGTTTTCGGGTCCATATACCGTAATTAAAGATGAAACGCCTAACGTAATTATTGAGAAAAAGGGTAAACAAGTAGTCATACATAAGAATAACGTTAAGCTGTATAATATATAAAAAGAATAAGTACTGAAAAGTGTTATAGTGTAAAAGTGTAATAATAGTCCACCATAAGACTTTTACTAGTACTTAAGGTTCAGTGTAAATATTTATATATCTCATTTTTTTTCTTTTCTCATTTTCTTTAATATGTTTGTTTAATTTTCTTATAAAGGAGAGACGTCAGTCAGCATAAATAATATAAAATAGAGATGAAAGGAAATTGTTACTGAAATTCCCTTTCATCTTTTCCCCGCCCAGAGAGATGTGATGGTACACGACAACCCTCACGGAATTTTCCTAATTTATTTGTTATAAGAATAAGGTCAATATTATAGTTGCAATTTGTATAATTTATTACGATAGTAGCAAAGTTCAAAGTATTCAACTCATTCGCAAGACTGCAAACACAGCACACGTCATTATTGAAATACGTATAGCATAACCATATATGGTAATACATATGGGCATTGTTTTTAATATAATAAGATATAAGTGGGAAGGTCGAGTACCTGAGACATTCATTGTTGTATCAGTGTGTTCGCTGAACTCTGCTGGCGCGTGGTCAGGGGATATAGTTACCGAGATATGGGTCACCTTGACCTATCCTAACTATAATGTCGGTCGACGTAGTTGTAACTGTACCTTTAACCTTGTAAGAATAAAGATGTGTAGAAAGTTTAAGTTTGTTTGTTCGGGAGTGTCTTCGTCCAGCAACCCCCAACATCACAAAAGTTTATAAAAAATAAACGTAAGGTCAGGACGTGTTTCGACATCTCTGTCATCATAAGCTTGATAAATTAGGAGAGGCTATATCTGAAATGCGTAAGAATACACAACTTTAAGAAAGAACTTAGTGAAGCAAAGATTCTGAATGGATTTTTTTCTATTTACGTTGTCTAATTTAAATAAAGGTGGGAAAGTAGCTGTGTTGCCAATGCCATTAGAAACCCAAATACATATACAGGTATACAGATATTTAATTTAGGGTTATAAAAATTCAAAAAAGATCCAAATGTATTCTTAAGGGTACCATTCCGAAAATAAAAGTTGGTACCAGAACTATTGACAAGTGTCAACATTGTTGTACTATCTATAAGTAGCAATATAATAACATATACTATAGTTTTGATACGGATTGACAGTAAGACAAAAACTCGTCAATAGCTCTGGTACCAACTTTTATTTTCAACATGATATGTCCATATGAGTACATTTGGATATTTTTGGATATTTATATCCCTCTATTAAATACAGTATTAAATACAGTACTGTGTAATGTGTAGTTGGGTTCCCGATGGCGTTGGCAACCCAGCTACTTTCCCACTTTTTTTTAATTAGACCCCGAAAAAAAAATTCATTTAGAACCTTTTTTCACCTAAAGTTCTTTCTAAAAGTTGTGTATCCTTACGCATTTCAGATATAGCATGTAGCTTCTCCTAATTTATCAAGCTGATGATAACAGAGATGTCGAAACGCACCCTGAACTTTGTTAAATAAATATTGTTTTTAAACAATTGTTATATTGACATATATCCTAAAAATATTTCGACGATATACATCATTTGACCCCAACAGTTTGATTTAATTCGTAGAAATTGAGTGATGACAGATATGAAAAAACCTAACGGACCAATTAGATTCACTTGCTTATTTTTAGGACATTTTTTATGTCGACACATATTTAAAATTGCTACAATAGCCTACATACTTTAATTACGAAGAACTTATACCTTAGTCGCATAATTTTTATGGTCATAACTACAGCTAGATATGAAATATGTACGACAAAGAATGTTACGTCTCATAAAATCAGGTTATAATGAGATTCGGAGAAAATATTCAGAATATACAAGGAAGAATTTTAAAGACTGGACCTTTTGTGCTGTATTCCAAAATATATAATTCTTTAATCTATTTCGTAGTTTAGTATCTATTTAGGTATTAAAAAATGTATATAAGGATTAACTCTGTATTAGAGCAGTTGGGCGTTATTTTAAAGGACACTTTTTAAATCTTAAAATTAGCATCCCAATTTTATGGGCTGAACAAACTTCTTAAATATTATAAATTTTGTATCATCAATTCTTTAAAAATATGTATTGTCTTGCTTAAATTCTTCTTAAAAAAAGACTAATTACTATATTTTTCCGAGCTTTCTTAATAAAAATGATTAAAAATTAACAATTTTTTGCTAACCACTAGCTGTAATGTTTTAATTAGAAGAGAAAAGATATCCTTACTAACAAAAACTCTTGAGAGTTTGGAGTCAGCTCAGATATCGTAGTCAGGGAGATATCTTTAGAATAGGAGCTATTGATACAAGTAAGATCGAAGCCTTCAAAATGTGGGCCTACAGAAAAATTCTAAGCGAGTCTGTTCAATCTCAAATTAATCCCTTAATTTGTAATCTCACATTATTCTTAACTTCTTAAACTTTTATTGTTTCACCGTGTATAATTGAAAAATTGGGAAAATATATCGAGTAATATTTTAATTATTCGAGTCCAGTGAACCTTTTGCAACCTAAATAAATTGCCAAATCATGGTATTTCCAATTGTACTTCCTAGTACGTTGCAATAGTTTCCTCAATAAAACTGTAGTTGTAAGCTTTTAAAACATTTCAAAGTTCGTTGCTGTTGTCATGCAACTTATTGATGAATTGTATATTTTGTCGAGATTATAAATTAGCCAAAGGGACTATTTTGGGTCGCAGTCTATTATAGAAAGTTACCTGAACAACATCTATAGTGTAATACTCAGTAGCTGTCAATAAAACCATATTTTTACTCCACACTTCTAGCATTTATTTACTATCGTCGATCGAGAAGAATCGGACAAAGGGGCATTAGAAAACAATTCGATCCTGATATTTGCATCGAATTGTCCAGAGTCCTCAACAGAACACAGAACTAACCTGTCAATTCTGAAAGAGCTTCATATAAAAAACAGGCTATTAAAGAAGTCCTTAGCAGAAAGAAAATAATTCCTCTCCTTAAGAAAACCCCAATGCAGCGTCCTCACTGGTAAAAATTTGCAACGCAAATTCTTGCGACGAACCATTAGTTCAATACGCACGAAAAATTTACTAGTGAGGACGGGGATTAAAAACCGACAACCGATGGAGCGTATGCGTTGTGTTCGTCGAAAATTCTTGCGTACCATTTATTCGTCGAACAGTCCACATTAGCACAATTTACCTCGAGCACGCAAATATTTACGACGAACAGCTGGTGCGTCGCAAATTTTTACAAGTGAGGATACGGCTTTACAGAGAGAAATAATTCAGAGCATTCTATAAGAAAGTTAACAGAAAATAATTCAAGGCAACTTCAATCCAATGCAGAAATCTAAGTGGTGACATATAATTAACAGCAAGGAAAGTTGTATTGAATCGATGGATGGAATGGAGTAGATGGAGTGAAATGGAATGGATGGAATAATAAAAAAAACCTGGAAGACGAAAGAGATGAGGTAAGCGGAACAGACAAGATGGAAAAGGAACCACCAACGATTCTTGAAGTTAAAGACGCAGTTAAACCAGATATCGTAAAGTACATCCAGATAGGACATCTGATATGGTTAGGGCATGTGATGCAGATGAATCAAACTGACTCAACTAGAAAAACGCTACTTGGTGAAGCTATTGACTATAAAAGAAGAAAAGACCCAGAACAAGGTTCCTTGAGATGAAGAAAACTTGAGAAAGATGTTCCCATTGATGAAGACATGAGAAGGATATATATATATATATATATATATATATATATATATATATATATATATATATATATATATATATATATTTGGCGAAGGAAGGTGATAAATAGGGAGGCTTGGAGAGAAATTCCTAAAAAGACTAGAATCCTCACAGGGTTGTAAAGCCAGAATGATAATGACGATCGATTTATACTCTTAAAACTGAGTAAGAGGCAAAATGTGGATATAAATCCGTTCCTATATTTATGAAGTCAATAGGCTTTGTAGAAGCAAGAGCTAAACTAGCTACAACAGAAAGGGCAATTGAGAGAGCTATGTTAATTATACAACTAGGTGGTATACAACTATACCACATTCTTCGATAACACCACGTCTCAAAGCTGGCAAGCAAGTCTTTTTTCAGTTTTCAATGGACTTAAAGGTCGTTATCTTATTTATTAGTTTCTTATTTATGTAAAATACCACCCCATTGCTCCCTTGATTATCTAACATACTAAAGTAAATTCTTGTTTGAATTTTTGTTCGATATTTTCTTTTCGTGTTGATATTTTTTGTAACTAGTCATCATCTTGATTTACATAGTTACTTTAAGTGTTGCAAACTCTTCTTTTTATGTGATGATAACGGTAGCCGATTTCCAAGTAAATATTCCAAACTGGTCTTAAATCATTTTAAAGCAGTACATAGCGGATTTCAGGTAGTTCATACAGTGTGTCAGGCCATGGAGTTGGGGTGTTAACATTGTAAAATGGCGTGCACCCTATCCTCCGTGCTATGGCATGCTGGACGAGCCATACAGCCTGTTAGTCAACACCCCGAAGTATGAGCGGGAATGCAAAGTGAATTAATACTCATACGCTTATGAAACATACCTGGTGGATCATAAGGGCCTTCACATTTTACTCTTTTTCAACTAGTCTTGAGTGAAATGTCTTTAATCTTTCCTATCGGCCTCTCTTGGCTACCTCTTCTTCTTCCGACCCCAAACGGCTATTAGGTTTCCGAGGGCAGACAGGAATATATACTATATTTTTTCTTTCTACTACATACCTGCTCTTCACCAAATGATTGCCGGTATAAGCAATCCCCCACTTACTGACCAACGGCTTCGGGCGGATGAGTTGGTAAGTGACAGGGCACTCTTTTGTCCTGAGACTGAGAAATCGGTCTCGAAAGCGGATGAACCCTACAGAATGGTCAACGGTATAAGAATGCAGAAGGCAACGGGAAACCACTGCATTAAAGATTCGTGAAGTATCCCTAGAAATCGTCATGGCTTACATTAATGACAATCAACAACCTACTAATCATGGTTCTCGGATGCCAAGATTCGGCAGGGAAGGAAACAACAGTAACGATGGGGCTTCCCAGACCGTTAGTCAGCGAAATCCCTGTTCACTATATATATACAAATCCACCTACAAAATCGCTACATGGAATGTAAGAAGTATGTATGAACTTGGGAAACTAAGGAATATACAGCAAGAGATGATGCGGCTAGGTATCGATATATTAGGAATAATCGGTAAAAGATGGGTCAGCTCTGGCGAACTCAATACAGACAATGGACGAATCTATTACTCTGGAAGCAGCGACACCCAACACAGATATGGAGTTGCTATGATCCTCAGTGAAAAAGTAACGAGATCAGTAATAGGCTTCGTTCCAGTGTCTGAAATAATTATAATGTTGCAGTTATTGACAACCCATGGAAAAATGAACCTTATCCAGATTTATGCGCCAACTGCTGACAAAAATGAAGAAGAAATAGAAAACTTTTATAGCGAACTTCAAAAAACATTACATCTCACAGCATCTAGAGACATAACAGTGATCATGGGTGATTTCAATGCAAAAATTGGCGAAGGAAAATGCTACCCCAATGTAGGACACTATGGGCTTGGCGAACGAAACGACAGAGGAGATCGCCTAATTGAATTTTGCCAGAAGCATAATGTTATAGCCGCAAATACATTCTTTAAGTTACCTAAGCGACGCCTTTATACATGGAAATCTCCAGCTGTTAAAGACAACAAAATCGTCGGAAATCAAATTGACTACATCTTAATAAAGCACAGATAACGAACCTCAATTCAGGCAGTAAATGCATATCCAGGAGCGGATGTATCTTCTGATCACAGTATTCTTATTGCTAGGTTTCAACTTCAACTAAAAAAGACGCGAAAAAGCCGCAACAACAATAAACTTAACATACAGAAACTAAAGTCAGAACAAAGAAAAGAAAATCTGAAACACGAAATCAACACAAATCTAGTCAGAAACCCAGGAAATAATAGCAACGTAGAACAGCAGTGGCAATTCTTCAAAACCTCTATATTAGAGCCAAGTAAGAAAGTACTTACAACAACCAAATGTAAGAAAGAAGAATGGATGACGGAGGAAATTCTAGAGTTGACGAATGAAAGAAGAAAAAACAAAACCATCAATAAGACCCGCTATAAACAGCTTCAAAACCAAATAAGAAGAAAAATTAGGAATGCTAAAGAAACCTACTTCTCTGAAAAATGTAAAGAAATAGAAGAACTGTAAAACAGATATGACAACTTCAACCTACATAAAAAAGTCAAAAAACTAGCCGGAATAGGAAATAGAAGAACCTCAAATATATTGCTCGACAAAAATGGAAATATTATAATGGAGACTACGAAAACTACGACGATGAAAAGAGTACATCGAGGAACTATTTCATGGCCAGAGAGAAGCTAGTACATCCGTAGATAGCCAAACCGGAGATTTGGGCCCAGAGATAACCAAATCAGAGCTTAGTCAGGCAATAGACTCTATGAAAACCAATAAATCTGCTGGTCCAGATGAATTACCTAGCGAGCTGGTAAAGTTGGTCAACGAGAAAAACTTGGGCATAATAGGGGAACTGCTCAACGCTATCTATACTACGGGAATCATCCCTAGAGAAATGTTGACATCAGCATTTGTGTGTTTGCCAAAGAAAATGAATGCCAAAGAATGCAGTGACTACCGAACCATAAGCTTAATGTCACATACCTTGAAAATTCTGTTGAAAATTATCCACACCAGAATACACTCTAAACTGGAGCTGGATATTAGTGACACTCAATATGGGTTCCGCAATGGTATGGGTATCAGAGAGGCATTATTCTCCTTCAACGTACTGAGACAGAGATGTTTGGATGTTAACCGTCCTCTTTACGTCTGTTTTATAGACTAAAATAAAGCGTTTGATAAAGTAAAACATAATCGACTCATGGAAATTCTGAAAACTAAAAACCTAGATGAAAGAGATTTAAGACTAATAACACACCTCTATTACAATCAGCGAGCAATAGTAAGAATTTAAAAAAGAACCATCTGAAGAAATGGAAATAAAGAGAGGAGTCAGGCAAGGCTGCATACTATCACCTCTATTATTTAACGCTTATTCTGAAGAGGTAATGCGAGAAATTCTGGAAGATGAAACAGTCGGCATAAGAGTAAATGGAGTCTTAGTTAACAACATCAGATATGCAGATGATACAGTAATAATAGCCGATAGTTTACAAGACCTGCAAAGACTTATGAGTAAAATAGTAAGGTGTAGTAGGGAGTACGGACTCTCTCTTAATATCAAAAAGCCGAAGTTTATGAAAATTTGTAAAAACAACCATAATACTAACGAAATCTTAATAGTAGAGGGCCAACAGATCGAAAGAGTAAAAAAGTACACTTACCTAGGAACACTTATAACAGAAAATAATGACTACACTGCAGAAATCAAAGTCAGAATCGAAAAAGCACGTTCTAATTTTATGAAAATGAAAAAGGTCCTATGTAGCAAAGATTTAACATTAGCTCTTAAAGTACGCCTAACAAAATGTTACGTATACAGTGTACTATAATATGGAGTGGAATAATGGATGTTAAATGTAGAGGCAATGAGACGACTTAACGCCTTTGAAATGTGGACCTATAGAAGAATTATGAGGGTTTCCTGGGTAGATAGAGTTACGAACAACGAAGTACTGAGAAGAATAGGTAAAGAGAAGGAAGTTGAACTTACAATTAAAGAAATAAAACTACAGTATCTCGGACATGTGATGCGGGGCGAGAAGTATGGCATCCTGCGACTCATAATGCAAGGAAAGATAGATGGCAGAAGAAGCATCGGAAGAAGACGAATTTCATGGCTGAATAACCTGAGAGAATGATTTGGATGCAGCTCAATACAACTATTTAGAGCTACTGCCTCAAAAATTAAAATAGCTACGATGATTGCCAACCTCCGTAGCGGAGATGGCACCTGAAGAAGGAAAAGGTAAATTACCAAAAGAAAGACCACAGATGAGATGACATAAAAATGTTAGACAATAAATTGGAAGTATGTTTTTCAGGATAGAGAACGGTGGAAGGAGTTGGAAGAGGCCTAGTTTCAAACATGGACGATAGAGGGCTGAGAAGAAGTCTTTAATTCTCGCTAATTTAATGTCCAATTGTTTTAAATGCCACCGAATAGTGGGTCCTCATAAAACAAAATTGGTTAAGACTAAATCTCCGTAAGAAAATAATTCTTTGTCGAATTTATAGCGTTATTTGTGACTGGAGTAACTAGAGAATATGTAATAATGATGAAGTTACCAGATTTAGGGAAAGCCACCTTTTATGATAACGATGAAAAGCAGGAGGATGAGATTACTAGGTAATCTGGAATGCTAGCCTGAAAAACATTTACAAACAATATATCAGTAAAGACCAGAAGTAAGGATCTTCAGAAGTGATCAGTAATTATACTAAGTTCGTTCCCAAGTTAAGATCAGACGCCAGTTTCAGACACGTGATCGGTGGGTGTATCGTGCCTTCGCATCTTGTCATTGGTTAGAAATTAACTTCTAACCAATTAATGACAAGCTATGCAATTCACATAATTACACAAACAATCGAGAAATGCCACAAATACAACATAGGACTCCACACCCTCTTCAGACTTCAGACAAACCTTTGATTGTATTGGAAGAAATAATTTATTTATTGAAATTAACAATCAAGATATACCAGCAAAGCTGCTCAGATTAACAAAAATGACTATGGTTGGATCTCGAACTAAAGTAACAACAGATAAAGGCAGCACAAAATCAATTGCAATAGAAACAGGAGTGCGACAAGGAGATTCGCTGTTAACTACACTATTGAACACAGCAGTATAAGGAACAGTAAAGGCCAATGGAATTAAAGGAACTATAGTCAACTTCTCAACACAAATAGTATCATGTGCAGATGACCTAGTTCTTATGGAAAGAGATACGGAAAAATTAAAAGAAGCAGTAACGAAGGAAAAACAAAATAACTACTCTGCTCTAGAAGAGAAGATAACAAGACGAGAGAAATCAAGATAGAAAACTACACTTTTTTTAAGACAGCAATTTAAATAAACTGCTCCTCAAAAGTTAGGGATATAGAAAATTTTGCTGATTTTCATAGTTGATTTTTTCGCGAACAGACGGATTTCGCTATTTTTTTTTATTTTAGCCTTTTCTTTAGTATTTACACAGTTGTGCAAAGGTTTACTCAAACTTATTTTTTGTACTTATACCGGGTGGAAGAAAAAATATGTTTTTCTTGTGTTAAGTTTGAGACACCGTGTAGGGAGAACGAGGTACAAATGTGAGTATACATCAGAATTTTATTATAGTCTTATGTTTTGTGAACATGCTGTTGTTTGAATGTCCCTGATATCTTAAAAAAAAAATAGACGGTTTTGTAATTTAACATGTGTTTTAACCGAAACAAAAGTTTGAGACACCTTGTAGGGAGAAAAAGGCACAAAGGTGAGTATACCCCGATATTACGTTGCAGTCTCATATTTTTTGAATATTTTGTTTTTTTAATTTTTCTGATATCTTTAATAACAAAGAAACTAGAAGGTATTACTCTTTAATATGATTTTCTATGTTTCACATGTGTGATGTGACGCATGTCGTCAGTTAAAACACATATTAAAGAGTAATATCGTCTAGTTTTTTGTTATTAAAGATATCAGAGAAATTAAAAAAATAAAATATTCACAAAATTTGAGAATACAACAAAATATCGAGGTATACTCACCTTTGTGCCTTTTTCCCCCTACAAGGTGTCTCAAACTTTTGTTTCGGGTAAAACACATGTTAAATTAAAAACCGTTTTTTTTATTTCTAAAGATATCAGGGACATTTAAAAAACAAAATGTTCACAAAATATAAGACTACAATACGATTTCAATATATACTCTCATTTGTACCTCGTCCTCCCTACAGGGCGTCTCAAACTTAATATAAGAAAACATTTCTTTTCTTCCACCCGGGTATAAGTACAAAAAAAAAGTTTGAGTAAACCTTTGCATAACTGTGTAAATACTAAAGAAAAGTCTAAAATAATAAAAAAACAATTAGCGGAATCCGTTAATCTGTTCATGAAAAAAATCTACTATAAAAATTCAGCAGAAATTTCTATATCCCTAACTTTTGACGAGCAGTTTATTTGTATGTATATACATATATAATAATGAAGGACAAGAAATTATTAAGAAATACAAAACTGAAAATGTGATTTGCAATTGGACCAGTAGATACATAGATTACATAGATACATAATGAACGGAGAGTATCTAGTTAGATTTATTAAAGCGCAGAGACTGAGATAGCTAGGACAAATAAAGAGAAGGAAAAGCGACCTACTGATTAAGAAGGTCAACAAATGGAAGTCAGAAACTGAAAGACCAAGCGGAAGACCCAGAGAGAGATGGGAGGACCAGGTCATGAGAGATATCAAAATCCTGAAAGGGAGAAACTGGAGAGAACTATGCACATATCGAAATTAGTGGAAAAAAATTGTAACGAAACCCAAGGCGTGCAACAAACTTTAAATGCGGAGTGAAGAATGCGGAGGAATGTGAAACAAGAAGAATGCGGAGTGATTCACCGCAATAAGCGAATCAGAGAGCCGTGTATAAAAATACTATGAAAAAGAATACAAACTTGCTGTAGATAACGCATTTCGAGCTTTTCGGCGAATAAACAATGATTTTCTTATTAACAAAATAAGAACACATTTTAAGTTATCACGACTAGCCGCATTCGATTCAGCGACCAAAAATACACCAGAGAAGACCCTAACACTATCAATTTATTTACAGGGCTTCCAATAATTCCTGAAAAACACCTAATTTTACCATAATTTGTTGGTAACAATTAAACGCACCACATTTGTGCTTCCAAACCACTTCCATTGGATGCAGCGACCCAAAAAACCTATAATACCACCATCAAATCGCGGCGAACTAAAAGTGTCCACGGGCCCCCTCTGTTGCGACTAGACTATGTTCACTATTTATATCTGATATGCGCGACAATATTCTTTGCAAACCATCTAACTTCTTTTCACAAACTACTGCGTCGCCGGCTTATTTAATGTTGAAGAGACGCACCCCGTTAACTTACACGCCTTCCTGTAATTCTCCAAGTGCTTACTCGAAGATTATGTTCGAAGTAAATATTAAATCACACCGGGGACAGAATGCATCCTTGTCTCACTCTTCTATCTATGGGGACTACCTCTGTCAGCTGGTCATCTACTTTAATGTTGGCAGTTTGGTTGTAACATTAATTATGTATGATTCTCAAGTATCTATCATCTAAGCCCGTTTCTTTCAAGATGATTATGAGCTTTTCATGTTTTGCTCTATAAAATGACTTTTGTAGTCGATAAACCAAATATATACGTCACAGTTGACAACCCTCCACTATTGTATAAGCACTTGGGTCTTAAAGGCTTGACTCAATTTGACCGTACCACTTCTTTTAACACACACTGTATATTAAAAATGCGAAATAGTGGCTAAAACTAAAAGAGTCGAAGTAGGAAGGAACAGAAAGTATTATTAGTAGTAAGAAACAGAAACATCAATAATATACCGAAACCATAAGTCACTAAAAGACTTAAATTTTAATATCAAAAAAGTTTAAATATGTATCGACATAAAAAATTATTATAGTATCAAGAAAACATCAAACAAGTTATTTCTTAGGTACCTACATGTAAAATTTAGACCATTGCACTTGATACAAATATTATTACATTTCTAGAAATTATTTATTCTATATTAAGTTAATTCAAAATTAAACGTATTAGTAATTGAGAAAAACTTGCGAAATACTCATATCATCCTAAAGTTCGTATTTTTAAAATATTTAATAAAAAACATAAGACTAAAAAATACTATGTTCTAGAGGTGTCTTACACAATTGTGTAACACAATTTTAATTGAAAAATACATATTTTTAATTAACATTCTTTATTGAAATAGACATTGTAGCACGTTGATAAGTTAAGCCAAGTGTATGCGTTCTATAATTAAGGTAAGCACTTTGTTCGGTATAGTTATCCATTAAAACATCAGTTTTGTCCTGTCAATTATCGGTACATGCATTGGTTTGCCGAGATTAAACAAGAGGTAAAAATAATTTTTAATTTTTCTAATACATATGATTTTGCAAGTACATGTTTACAGAAATTTCATTTCATATACCATCAATTTTCTTATACAAATTGTAGACAATTGTCAGCTAAGGTTAGATATTTCTTCAATAAGAAATTTAAAAATTACAAAATCTTCTCATGGTCAACATTTTCACGTCGAAAGTCGACTAATAGATAAAAAAAAAATTGTTAAACGACGCCAATTTTGTTTTAGAAAAAATATTTAGTTTTAAACTCTTACACAATTGCAAAAAGGGTAATTGTATGTTGGATATTTTGAAATATTATGAACTTAGAGCTAAATCAAATGATATTGAAATAGTTTTAAAGAACAGTTTCTGTCATCTGAGCCTTACATTATCTATCAACTTAAAATTTCTAATTTAGTTTAATGCGGTAGTTCGACTGAAATTACCTTACTAAATTTTCCTACTCCATTTGTGATGTCATTAGGTGAGTTTTACTTTAACTTTAATGTTGTTATTATATATTTTGACTGAATTTATGCTTTCTCTCACATTGCTCGACCAGTGAAGTTACCGGTGATTATAAGTAGTTATACCATTTGGATGCGCACGAGTATATAATAATTTGATAGAATGTTAATAACTTTAGCATATCTATCATGGCATAGACTTTTACATTGCCCTATTAGGCTTCATAGGAGAGACTTCTAACAATTATTGTTACCCTCCCCGTTTTTCAAAATTTCTTATTAATTTCAAAAATTATGTTTGTTGCATAATTAAGATAATTTTGATAACTGTCTTTCACTTTTAACTTAGCTTCTTTAACAAATTTCTTTTCTAAAATCACTCAACTGTACATATATGTTTTTTAAGAGCCCTTTTGATTTTCCTACATATGGTTCACACTCATTAATTATTAAACGCTCTTCTTTACTTCAATAGTTTGCATCAAATCTTTAGATGTTAATTTGACTGACTTTTCTTCAATGGAAATGAATGAAAATATGCAGACATATGCATTCGCGGGAACAATATACGAATAGTCAATAATTTTTTTTTATGTTTATTAATTGTTTAAAAAAAAGAAAACGATTTTAAAGGAAAATACTTAAATTCTCTTGTTTTTTTACAATGAAAAAACTTGAAACTTTTACGGATTGGAGCTAATGATATGAACTATACATAATTTCACTTTTTAGAATTGTTTACGTTATGCTTCATAAATAAACAATTAAGTTTTAAATTTTGAACGCTCATATAGGTATTTGTTTATATATAAATCAGCGTTTATTCGTGTCAAATTTCAATACGATCCGAAACAAAACTTCAACCAAAACTCGAATTCAAAAAATTCGTGTTTTTATCGTAGTCTTAGAAAAAACCACCGGTAGAGACGTTTTGTGCTACAATTAACATTAGAATTCGTTTTGTCGTATTAATCAATTAAACGCTTTTCTTTAGTTCAATCGTTTGTGTCAAATTTTTGGACGTAAATTTGACTGCCTTTTCTTCAATGCAAATGACTAAAAATTTGCAGACATATGCATTCGCGGGAACAATACACGAATAGTCAATAATTTTTTTTTGTTTATTAATTATTGTTTAAATAAAAAAACGATTTTAACGGAAAATGCTTAAATTCTCTTGTTTTTTATAATGAAGAAACTTGAAACTTTTACAGATTGTAGCTAATTATATGAACTATACCTAATTTCACTTTTTACGTTAATTTTTTACCTTATGCTTTATAAATAAACAATAAAGTTTCAAATTTTTTGCCGATTCCGACTACCTTTCATATTTGTACATCATATGTTTTATACATATTTTAATAAACATGACGATATAAACTTACGGGCATAGAAATCGGCCCACCTAAAAATTTGGTCATTTTTGAAGTCTCGTATTTCCTAAACCTGTTGGCCGATTTAAGTGATTTTTTTAACATGTTATAGCCTTATTCTTTAACAATATCGCTGTAATAATATTATTGCTAAACAGGTAAGTGTTATTGTATACCGGGTGTAACAATGAGAGTGTGTTTTTTACTCAAAGTTCGGTACACCCTGTGGAATATTCTAGCGTATATAAAATATTGAAATTAAAACTCAACTGTAGCCTTAGGCTTTATTAACATTTTGCTTTTTGATTCATTCGCTTATGTTGGATAATAAAAAAGTTAGGTATTTTAACAACTAGCAACGTTCTTCGTCAATACAGGGTGTTTCTAAATAAGTGCGACAAACTTTAAAAGGGGAAATTCTGCATAAAAAATAATGACCGTTTCATTTATAAACATATGCTTCGTTTTCGAGATACGGGATGTTGATTTTTTTTTACAAACTGTCGATTTATTTACTGCTCTAAAACCGGTTGAGATATGGAAATGAAATTTGGTAGGTTTTAAGAAGTAGTTTTTGTGAATTTTTGGCATACAACTAAGAATTTTATATTTACCACTGGCGTTCATACAGGTCATATTACCCGGTCATATTAACCGTATGCACGCCAATGGTGAATATAAAATTCTTAGTTGTATGTTAAAATATGCGCCATAACTACCTCTTAAAACTTACCAAATTTCATTTGCATATCTCAACCGGTTTTAGAGCAGTAAATAAATCCTCAGTTGGTAAAAAAAAATTCAACATCCCGTATCTCTAAAACGAAGCATTTGCGGACATATGTTTATAAATGAAACGGTCATTATTTTTCATGCAGAATTTCGCCTTAAAGTTTGCAGCACTTATTTAGAAACACCCTGTATTGATGAAGAACGTTACTAGTTGTTAAAATACCTAACTTTTTATTATCTAACATAAGCGAATGAATCAAAAAGCATAATGTTAATAAAGCCTAAGGCTATAGTTGAGTTTTAATTTCAATATTTTATATACGCTAGAATATTCCACAGGGTGTTCTGAACTTTGAGGAAAAAACACATTATCATTGTTACACCCGGTAGTAACACTTATTTGTTTAGTAATAATATTATTACATCGATATTGTTAAAGAATAAGGCTATAACATATTAAAAAAATCACTTAAATCAGCTAACAGGTTTAGGAAATACGAGACTTCAAAAATGACCAAATTTTTAAGTGGGCCGATTTCCATGCACGTAAGTTTATTTTATTGTTTGAAAAGTGTAAGACTAAAAAGTAAAAAATAAAAAAAATATGAAAAAAATATTTTTAAGAAACGCTTTTCTTTAGTTACGAGTGACTAAAATTAAACATATTATAAAAAAATCAACTAAAAAGCAAAAAATAAAAAAATTGAAAAAATCTAACACATTCGTTAAAGAAACGCGTGGTGCGAAAACCGTTTATTCGATGAAGACGCGCCACGTTTTTCTTTGACGAATGTGTTAAATTTTTTAATTTTTTTTAATTTTTTGCTTTGTGGTTGATTTTTTATATGTTTAATTTTAGTCACTCGTAACTAAAGAAAAGCGTTTCTTAAAAATATGTTTTTCATATTTTTTTATTTTCTTAAATTTCATATTCTTTTGAGGATTATAATTATTTTTATTACTAAATGTATTGCCGAATAGATTGGATGCGGATTGATAGTACTAAACTGTTGACATTATATGTCACTAGTTCTGGTGACATAAATATTACTATATTAGTTATTGTGTAGTTTGGGATCTTCCCTATGGCGATGGCGTTGGCAACCTAGCCACTTTCCCATCTTCTGTCTAAGATCTTTCTTAAAGTTGTGTATTATTTTGCGTTTCAGATAAATATACTTTTCCTCGTTTATAGAGCTGATGATGACAGGGATGTCGAAACGCGTTCTGGATTTTACTAACTAAATATTGTTTCTATAATTTATGTTTTTAGTTAGTGATTTAGTTTAAAGTCCATTTTTAATATTGTTCTTGGGGTATCTTAATACAATTTACTATTTGTTGTTGGGAACAAAGACAATTTTACTTTAAATGTTTATTTTGACGTTTCGATTTCCACTTCGGAAATAGTCCTCAAAATACATACCATTAATTACATTAGTGTTGCATTTTCAGCACGACTTCCGAAGTGGAAATCGAATAGTCAAAATAAACTGATTTTAAATTAAAATCCTGTCTAGACCAGGGCGCATCTGTAAAAATATTAGTACATTTGGATGTTGAGGGGTGACTCATATTTTTTTGCAGAAGTTGCTTAAAAATACCTCATATAATAATATTTGAGTTATCCTCCCGCTCAAAAAGTTCCGGAACATTGTTTAAATAATCAAAATGCCAAAAAATAAAGGAAACATTAGATTTTTTTCTTGGTTGTTTTATTATAACTTTAAAAATATTCATTTTCGAGAAAAGTTTCACTGACGTACAAGTTGCGTAAGTAAATTTCCTACAATATGGGATTGGTTAAAATTTTAAAAAATTGTCACCCTTGTTGCAAAATAGCAATAATTGCTAATAAACCACAAAAAAACAAGTATTCGCATTTTACTTTTTTCAACCATTTATGCTACACTTAAGACCTTCATATTCCACCCAGAAAAACTAAATTTCAATAAGATCGGTTCAATAGATTTTGCAGAATTTTAGCAATCCAGCTTTCACAAAAAATTTCATTTTTTCAAAATGTTGCAGGTCTGAAAATAAAGCAGAGAGCAAGTTGAATTTCTTTTACATATAGAAGAACACTGCACCTTTCATTTGCAATTTTCAAAATTAAAATCCTTAGCATAAATGGTCGAAAAAAGTAAAATGCGAATACTTGTTTTTATTAAACGCTTTTTTTTAGTTCAATAGTTTGCGTCAAATCTTTAGACGTTAATTTGACTGCCTTTTCTTCAATGAAAATGAATGAAAATTTGCAGAAATATTCATTCGCGGGAACAATACACGAATAGTCAATAAAAACAATTTTTTTGTTTATTAATTGTTTAAATAAAAAAACGATTTTAATGCAAAATGCTAAAATTCTCTTGTTTTTTACAATGTAGAAACTTGAAACTTTTACGGATTGTAGCTAATGATATGAACTATGCATAATTTTACTTTTTACGTTAATTGTTTACGTTACGCTTCATAAATAAACAATAAAATTTCAAATTTTAAACGCTCATATATTTGTTTACATAAAAATCGGCGCTTATTTGTGTCAAATTTCAATACGATATGAAACAAAACTTCAACCAAACCTCGAATTAAAAAATTGGTGTTTTTATCGTAATTTTAAAAAACCATCGCTAGATACGTTTTGTGCTACAATTAACATTAGAGTTCGTTTTGGCGTATTAATTAAATGCTTTTCTTTAGTTCAATCGTTTGGGTCAAATCTTTAGACGTTAATTTGACTGCCTTTTCTTCAATGCAAATGACTAAAAATTTGCAGACATATGCATTATCGGAAACAATACACGAATAGTCAATTAAAAAATTTATGTTTATTAATTGTTTAAATAAAAAAACCATTTAAACGGAAAATGCTTAGATTCTCTTTTACAATGAAGAAACTTGAAACTTTTACTAATGTAGCTAATTATATGAACTATACATAATTTCACTTTTTACGTTAATTATTTACATTATGCTTCATAAATAAACAATAAAGTTTTAAATTTTTTGCAGATTCCGACTACTTTTCATGTTTGTACATCATATGTTTTATACATACATATTTTAATAAACATGACGATATATTTTAATATTTGAAAAGTGTAAGACTAAAAAGTAAAAAATAAAAATATTAAAAAAATTTTTTTTAAGATACGCTTTTCTTTAGTTACGAGTGACTAAAATTAAAAATTTTATAAAAAAATCAACTAAAAAGCAAAAAATAAAAAAAATTCAAACACATTCGTTAAAGAAAAGCGTGGGGCAGAAACCGTTTATTCGATGAAGACGCGTCACGCTTTTCTGTGACAAATGTGTAAGATTTTTTCAATTTTTTTATTTTTTGCTTTTTAGTTGATTTTTTTATAATATTTTTAATTTTAGTCACTCGTAACTAAAGAAAGGCGTTTCTTAAAATTTTTTTTTATAGTTTTTATGTTATGGTTTTTTCGCAATTTTTAAAAAATTTAACCACTCCTATCTTGTAGGAAATTTAATTACGCAAATTTTATGTCAGTGCAACTTTTCTCGGAAATGAATAGTTTTAAAGTCATAATAAAAAAAACGAAGAAAATAATCGAATTTTACCTTAATTTTTTGACATTTTTATTATTTTAACAATGTTCCGGACCTTTTTGAGTGTGAGGATTACTCAATTATCATTATATGCGTTATTTCCAAGCAATTTCTGCAAAAAAAATTCAAACACATTCGTTAAAGAAAAGCGTGGGGCAGAAACCGTTTATTCGATGAAGACGCGTCACGCTTTTCTGTGACAAATGTGTAAGATTTTTTCAATTTTTTTATTTTTTGCTTTTTAGTTGATTTTTTTATAATATTTTTAATTTTAGTCACTCGTAACTAAAGAAAGGCGTTTCTTAAAATTTTTTTTTATATTTTTTTATGTTATGGTTTTTTCGCAATTTTTAAAAAATTTAACCACTCCTATCTTGTAGGAAATTTAATTACGCAAATTTTATGTCAGTGCAACTTTTCTCGGAAATGAATAGTTTTAAAGTCATAATAAAAAAAACGAAGAAAATAATCGAATTTTACCTTAAGTTTTTGACATTTTTATTATTTTAACAATGTTCCGGACCTTTTTGAGTGTGAGGATTACTCAATTATCATTATATGCGTTATTTCCAAGCAATTTCTGCAAAAAAATATGAGTCATTTCTCAACGTCCATCTCAAAACAGATGCGCCCTGGACTAGTCTTGTTCCTGATAAAAATACACAGTAAATTGTAAGTTTATTTTTATTGATATTTTTATTTCACGCTCTCACTATTAACTCATTGTAAAAAAATCGCAAAGATAAACTAAACATAAAATATAGTTCGGGTTGTACCTATTTATAACAAATAAATATTACTTTTTTCGCTTCTAAATCTCTTAATAATTTGGACGAAAGTTATTTTTTGATTTTTTGATAAAATGTATACTTTAAGAATAAAATATATTGCAAAAGTTAATTTAAAAAATCCATAAACAAATTGATATAGGTACACAGCTCGTCAAAAGTTAGGGATATAGAAAATTATGCTCATTTTCTTAGCTGATTTTTTCGAGAACAGATTAACGGATTCCGCTAATTTTTTTTATTATTTTAGATTTTTCTTTAGTATTTACACAGTTGTGCACAGGTTTACTTAAACTTCTTTGTTGTACTTATACCGGGTGGAAGAAAAGAAATGTTTCTCTTATGGTAAGTTTGAGACCGCCTGTAGGGAGGTCGAGGTACAAATGTGAGAGTGAGTATTCATCAGAATCGTATTGTATTGTCCCTGATATCTTTAGAAACAAAGAAAATAGACGGTTTTATTAAGTAGTTTAACATGTGTTTAAACTGAAACAAAAGTTTGAGACGCCTTGTAGGGAGGAAAAGACACAAAGGTATACAGGGTATACAAAGGTATAAAGGGTATACATCGATATTATGTTGTAGTGTCATATTTTGCGAATATTTTATTTTTTTCATTTCTCTGATATCTTTAATAACAAAGAAACTAGACGGTTTTATTCTTTAGTATGTGTTTTAGCTGACGACATGCGATACGTGAAGAGGCCACGTCTTGTCATAATACTAAGATGAAATTATTTTCTACATCTAGTGCGAAAGGAACAGACTGTTTAAAGAAAAAAAATCTGTGTAATGAACCTTTCGCTATTTAAAGAGCCTCCACGTAGACACCAAATCCGTACTTGTTCTCAAAGAAATTCGGCCCCAAATCATCACAGGGCCTCCATTAAACAATCTCGTTTCTCTTATATTACGCTGTGCATATCGCTTACCTGGTTGACAAATAACTCTTATAGGTGTCGATTAGAATTGTTTACCTTATGTGCCTTTCTGTTTTTAAAGTTTTGTTAACTGTTATTTTTTATTGTTTAGTTTTGTTTCAGTTAAAACACCTGCTA
The DNA here is from genome assembly GCF_917563875.1 of Diabrotica virgifera virgifera. Lineage (NCBI taxonomy): Eukaryota > Metazoa > Arthropoda > Insecta > Coleoptera > Chrysomelidae > Diabrotica > Diabrotica virgifera. The sequence continues at coordinate 114,539,775 of NC_065452.1, forward strand.
AAGGGTAAAGCCACATATCTTCTTTGTTTCTAAAGATATCAAAAACATTCAAAAAAGAAAATGTTCAAAAAACATAGGCCTACAATATAATTCCAATGTATACTAACATTTGTACCTCGTCCTCCCTACAGGATGACAAAAACTTAACATAAGAAAAACGTTTCTTTTCTTTCGCTTGGTATAAGTACAAAGAATAAATTTGAGTAAACCTCTGTACAATTGTGTAAATACTAAAGAAAAATCAAAAATCATAAAAAAAAATTAGCGGAATCCGTTAATCTGTTCACGAAAAAATCAACTATGAAAATGGGCATAATATTCGGTATCCCTTACATTTGACGGGCAGTTTATTATATCGTAACGCAATAGCATATCAATTTATTTTTGGATTTTTTAAACTGACTTTTGCAATATAAAATCAAAATGGAATTGCGCATTTTGAAACTACTTGATTTTTATCACATATTTTTTGTTTTTTCAGTTATTCCTATATTATAGACTTCACGAACGTCATTTTGGCCTGAAGAACGTCTGAACTTTTAAAGTTCGGAACACATTGATTTATTTCTTACCCACAAGCTGAATATTGTTTTAATAGAAATAATATCATGCTACATTACAGTAATAACTTAACGCAAAGTTTACCACGAGAGCCTGCTTATTTATGACTCGTAGAAAATTATTATAATTATTAAATATTTCAATTTTTTATTGTTTTTATCCCGCACACCAGATTATGCGTGATGGCATGATAATAGAACTGACTAGTGAAGGAGAGATTAAAAGTATAATCAATGGGCTCAAAAATAACAAAAGATCAGGAACAAATAAAATAGCTGCGGAAATGATAAAGGATGGAAGGGAAAAACTACAAAAAAGGTTACAGCCTTATCAAGGAAGAGTAAAATATGCCCAAAGATTGGACCAAAACTGTATTATGCCCCATATACAAAAAGGGATATAGATTGGTATATGAACGGTATCCCTTCAATCTTTGTTCCTAGATTTTAAACAAGCATATGATAGGTTAAGAAGGAATGGACTGTATCAAGCAATGAGATCCTTGGGCATACCCGCAAAACTGATTAGGTTAGTAAGAATGACTTTGAATAACACACAAAATCATGTAGTATGGAGAGGATTCTCATCGGATGAATTTGAAGTGAACGGAGGTCTTAGACAAGGAGACCCGTTATTCACGGTGCTTTTTAACTTAGTCTTGGAAACAATATCAGAAATGGCCAAGTTGAAACGACCGGATCCATCTTCAACAATAAGCATCAATGTCTGTCGTCGCTGATAATCTTACTGTTCTAACGAAAACAAGAAAATAATCAAGAAATGTTATGAAAAGATTAGACAAGGAGGCAAAATATTTTGACCAGAAACCAGGAAAAGTCAAAGTACATGATACTCGAAAATATACAGAGCAAATAGAAGAAGGCCAGTTTGCTTTCATATCTTACAAAGCAAGAGAATATAATTTCGAGAGAGTGGTCCGTTTTACTTATCTGGGTGTTCTCAGAGCTATTGAGGTAAAAGAAGGTTATGTTAGACGAACAAACAGGGAGCTAGAGGAAGTGTATAACAAACCAAGCATCAGTCGCATCATAAACGCACAGATAGTGAGATGTATGGGACACGTGATGAGAATGGAACGAAAGAGGATGCCAAAGATGATCCTAAAGCGGAGCCCAATCACGAAAACAAGGAAAGGAAGACCCAGACAAAGATGTTTTGACAGCGTACTTGAAGATCTCAGAAATGAGGGAATTATTCGTTAAGAAGAAAGAGCAACAAACAGGGATCAATGGAGGAGAATAGTATTTATTATTATTTAATATTATTTAGAATAATAATAGTAATAATATAATATAGTAATATGGATTGAAGACACGACGAACAACTGTCAACATTACAATAATATTCCTTACGAACCTTTGACCACTGAAGAAGTCTCGAATACCATCAAAGAGCTTCACAACTGGAAATTTCCTGGCCCGGACGGAGTCCAAAACTTCTGGCTAAAGAAGTTTTGGAGTGTTCATGAGCGATTGTCAATTTTAATTAATTATGTTATTTTAAATCCGCAGGAAATACTATCATTCTTTACTAAGTGGACCACTTATCTAATACCGAAGGATCAAAATAACACCCAAGATCCAGCCAAGTACCGCCCAATTACTTGTCTACCTACATTGTACAAATTGGTCATATCCTGTGTAGCTCAGCGTATCTACCAACACTGTGCTCTAAACAATATCATAGAGCCTCAACAGAAAGGATGCGCTAGGGGTCCCATGGGCTGTAAAGAACAGCTTATTATCGACTCGGTCATTTCTAACCAGGCATATATCAAAAAACGAAATCTCTTTACTGCTTTCATTGACTACAAGGAAGCGTTTGATTCAGTGCCGCATGCATGGCTTATCGATATATTGAAAATATATAAAGTCGATGATAATATAGTGACCTTTTTAAAGCATATAATGACTGAATGGAAGACAAAAGTTCACCTTCAAATACCTGGTGAAAACAATATCGAAACTGAAGATATCCCAATTAACCGGGGGCTTTTCCAGGGGGACTCCTTGAGTCCACTTTGGTTCTGCCTAGCAATGAACCTACTATCTCAGCTAGTGAATTCCACTGACTCAGGCTTTAGCATAAAAAATAACAATACTGTTGTAGCGAAGCTTAATCATTTGTTGTATATGGATGATTTAAAATTAATGGCTTCAACTCGAAAACACCTAAATCAGATGCTAAAAACTGTAGAAAACTTCTCTAATGATATTAGTATGCACTTCGGTCTAGACAATTGCCGTATCTTAAATATAGTCAGAGGACAGGTATAGAATCAGCCCGGTGATTTCGATGTGCAAAAAAGCCAGAACATCGAGACCATGGGTGAAAATGATATGTATAAATATCTCGGTGTAAAGCAAGCGCAGAAAATTGACCATAAACAAATGAAAACCGAACTAACTTCTGAATTTGTACGAAGGGTAAGACAGCTTAATCGGTCATATCTCAATAGTAAAAATTTGTTTAAGGCATTAAGTACGTACGCCTTTTCCGCGCTTAGCTACTCATTTGGTATTATCAAGTGGTCAAAAACCGATATAGAAAGCCTTCAGCGGAAAGCAAGAACACTTCTCACAAAGGCATACAACCATCATCCTCGCAGTGCAGTAGAGAAAACTACATTACCGCGGTATCTAGGAGGAAGAGGACTCATGGACATAGGTGAGCAATTGGATAAACAAGTGGCTAAATTAAGAACTTATTTTCAGGCACAGTCTGAATCATCTACTTTACATCGTGCAATCTGCGCAGTAGATGACTCAACGCCGCTTAAACTGAGGGAACAAGAAATGCGCATAAACCACCTATTTAAGGACGAAAAAATGCGCACCTGAATGGGTAAACCACTACATGGACGGCATCTCAATGAGGTCAACCAAGAATATGTCGACAGTAGAGCGTCGAACTATTGGTTGGTGTCAGGAAAGATGTTTCCCGAGACAGAAGGTTTCCTACTTGCCATTTAGGATCAGGTTATTCCAACTAGAAATTACCTGAAGTACATTGTAAAAGATCTTCAGGTCCAAAACGACAAATGCCGATATGGATGCCCAAGAATCCATCCAACATCTTACCGGGGGCTGCCAGGCGTTTGTCGGAACTGATTTTAAAGAACGCCACGACTCAGTAGGAAAGATTCTCCACCAAGAACTAGCTAGCAAACTTGGACTTCTCCAAACCGACCATCTTCCTTATTATCAACACGTCCCTGACAGAATGCTTGAAAACGACAACTACAAGCTATACTGGGATCGCACTGTGCTCACAGACCAAACAGTGTCACACAATAGACCGGATCTCATACTAGTTAATAAACTTACTAGACAAACAACATTAATAGAGGTGGCGATACCTAACAACAATAATCTGCGAAGCACAACGAAAAGATCGCCAAGTATAGAGATCTCGAAATACAAATAAGGAGACAATGGAGAATGGAAGTACCCAGACAATACCTATTATTCTTTCTACTACTGGAGTCATTCCAAAGAGCCTCATAGAAAACATCAAAAAGCTGGGTCTAAATGAACATCTTTACAAGACTATGCAGAAAGCTGTGCTACTCTCGACCTCCAGATGTGCAAAAATTTTTGGGCGATACTCCGGCGTACCAAGTCACCTAGGACTCGATAACACGGAAAGAGTCCCACCAGAGCTCAATCCTTTTGATACCCTAGGTATCTGGGATGAGTGAATTTTCCCCCTTAGAGGGAGTGCGGGCCGTATGGCTAAATCTGGATAATATAGTACCCCACTTGATACATGTTTTGTAATATATAAGTATTATATTATTACATTATATTAATTGTATCTTTAGCCCGAGGCCTTCAAGGCCTGTAGAGTAGAGCTTTGTAACTAATTTCAAGTAGATTGTGCAAACATTTGGAACGAGA